>NW_019416747.1:471257-525948 GCF_000390285.2 Anoplophora glabripennis | reverse complement strand
AACCGATTCTTACAAAACTTTCCGCACATATTTTAGGTTTCCAAGAAAATATTATATTATCATATTTTATGTTTAACCCCACAGTATCAACCCCTGAGCGAGGGTGAGAGCTGCCCTTAAAAATTTTAAATTAAAAGGAGATCAAGTGATACCTCGTTTTAAAGGTCTTTTTATCATTTAATGTTTCAGTCGTAGAGTAGAGGTAGTTCTAGTCAAGTGAAAAACTAAGAACCAAAAAATAGAAAGTATAGGTAAAAATATTTCTGAGATATCCTGACCTCTGGAACATTTAACAATTAAAAATAAAAACGTGGGGGGCAAGTTCGCTAAAAAAATATTTTAACCTACATCCCACATTTTAAATTAATTGTTAATTTTTAAAGAGGTTAGAATCTTTAGAAAGTCTCATAATGTGTCCTAATAATTATTTTCCCGTTTTTAGTGCACCAGATTTTATTTAAAGTAGTAGTTTAACTTAAAAATATTATTTATGTATATTACATACAAATATTGATAAAATTATTAATTTCATCTCTAAGTGTTTAATAAAACCTTAAGTTAAAACTGTATGAAAATTTAATATGTCGTAGCACCAAATAAATACATATTTCATATTTCTTACATTGGGTCGGGTGAATAAAAACAATGAACGCTTTTACCCGTCAATCCGAAAGTTAATTGTTAATCCTTAACAAACTAAATGTGGCCACTAAGTGTTTGCTTGAAACTTGACAAGTAAAGGCATTTACTTATCTTTATACACCCTGGGCATTATTTTTTTTTTAATTTTTTTTTGATATTTTTTTTTTCTGGATTTTTAAAAATTCTTTTTTGCCAAACCTTCGGTTTGCACGGTTGAACGCGTTGCACAACCGGTTACGGGGGGCCTGCCAACAATAGGGTTTGTTGACCAAATTTCAAAAAGTAGATAATATAATTCTACACGTACGTATACGTAGTGTGTATGCACAATTAGGGATTGAGAAATGCGTCAGAACAGTTTTAAAATAATTATTTAAAACTGATATTTTTATAATATTTCAAAACGGCTGTGACGTCATAAGGGGCACCTTGTAGTGAAATTATGTGTAAATGATGCGTAAAGGAAACAAATTGTAAGAAGAAGACGCTCTGTCAACACTGTCAGTAGTGTCAGTCACTGACACTGTCTCATAAAATATTTTCAAGTCTACGAGTTATTTTCCTTCGAATCCCTTTAATAAGTAAAATTATTGTTTAGTAATAATCGTCCCTTAGAATTAAAGCAGAATATGTGAAACGGGATTTGTAAAAGCTACTTCGCAAATTTTACCGAAAATCGATGTTTTTATGATGTGAATTTTTAAAAAGAGACGACCGTTTTAATATTGGCGAAATCAGAGGTATGTATAAAAGCAGTCGAGTAAGGTTCAACATATTTAATGAATGATTTTATTCTGTATACTTATATAAAATACCTATTTATTTATGGAAAATTATAAATGCAGTTCGAGAATCTTACGAAGATAATGCAATTGGCTATGTGGAATGTGGAACAAAACACCACTTAAATTTTGTTGAATCCATTACAATAAGGAAATTAATAATAACTATCACAAATACTCTTAATTGATAGACTGCTGTCAATTGTGTTTAAAAAACAGGAAACAGGGCAACAGGGTTTGACCATAGACCTTATAAACTACTAGTTTACTAGGTCTATGGGTTTGACGGACGATTTTGACATATTTTCTTCTTCTTTAAAATTATGCAATAGAATCTCTACTAGCTTCTTGTTCAATTGCCCCTTATGATGTCAGACTAGCTTTTAAGTAACGTAAAAATTCATAAATGATTTCTACCACTAATTTGTCGTATATTTAAATATTTACTATTCAAGCAGGTTCTTTTATATAAAATCTTTGTATCGACAACAATTTATATATGGTTTGTTTTTATACAGGGACATTCTCGTACAGTTGCGATCGCAAAGTTACCAACCGATAAATATGGCGAATTTAACGACGCAACTTATCTGTGAAACAACTGGAATTCTCAAAACCCTCGATAGATCTGCCATATTTGCTGAAACATATTTGTTTGTTGGCCACTGGATTTGAACTAACGAAAGTGGTTGTAATGTTGTTAGGTAATGATATGATAACCTAACATTTCAATTTCCTATTCTATTAAACAAATTTATTATTATTATATAATTTGAATTATATATTATTGATTTCTTTGTGTTGACCACTAATTTTAGGC
The DNA here is from genome assembly GCF_000390285.2 of Anoplophora glabripennis. Classification (NCBI taxonomy): domain Eukaryota; kingdom Metazoa; phylum Arthropoda; class Insecta; order Coleoptera; family Cerambycidae; genus Anoplophora; species Anoplophora glabripennis. The sequence goes on along the minus strand of NW_019416747.1, from coordinate 523,704 downwards.
TACCGGTTTACAGCTGGGGCTGATCAATCTAGATTCTTTCTAGGTTTGTGTTCCGTTTGTTTCTGCTGGTTATGTTTTTATTTGTGGTCAATATTATGTGGCAGAAACAACTAAACCAAAAAAATTTCGCATCAGAAATTAAAAACTTATATTAATTTAGGTATATTATTATAGTTATATATTCCACTTGTTGCTTCCTAAGCCTATAATATCGTATGAACAGTTCGTCAGTCAAATTAAAAGCATTTTGGGACACTATAAAATTTCTTGGTCTTATCAGTCTTATCCTTCTACGAACACCACCACCACGCCTTCTCAAAACTACAGCATTCATTGTTCTAATTATTGAATTATTTAATTCTCAATATACAAAATTATATACCTAACCTCAAATTTTATTTAACAGATCGCTTGCGAGCAGGTTACAGCATTCGCATATTGAACGAGATAATTAAAGATTTAACGACAAAAATATTTACCAGAATACGAAAAATAAGGTTGCGTCCGCAAGTAGTTACTTAACGACGCAACTCGCTTCGAGAATTTGGCCCATAGTCAACAACCCTATTTTGACATTATGACAACGTTCACAGCTGACAGGTTATGCGTATGCGAGTTTGGCCTTTTAAAAACCCTCTTCTATTTTAGTATATTCCCTTACCTTAACTAAAATGAAATAAACTACAAAACGCGGGGAAAGCAGACCTGGCAGATAGGGATGGGACAATTCGAATTAAAAATAACCTGAAAATCCGATTATTAAAATAATGCGATTGTTCCCATCTTTACCTTCCCTTCCAGACATGAAAGCCTAGCCTAATCATTGAATCTGGCGCGCTGGCCTGTTCCGAATCGTGACGTTACTCGGAGCAGCATCGGAGAATATTCCGCACTTTCAGATGAATATTAACATGTACTTCTTTTAGGTTTTTCCCAAGCAACTATTTTTTTGTGATTATAAAACTGTTTTTTATCATTTTCTGATTACACAGAGTATGCCGTATTTCTATTTTCTAATGAATTATTTTAAATCTGTTGTGCGTTTTAACGTTATTTTTAAAGTAAATTCGTGATTTAACTTGCAATTATTTAAGATGAAATCCGCAGTCACTGAATCGCCACGAATAAGTTGCTCAGTTCTTAGAACACAACTTGATATTTGAGTAAAAAAGGAAAATAAATATGGTATGTATTAATTAAAGGGACCTACCCTCCCCATGCATAATTCATTGAAAACGCCTTGTGATGACTGATGCAATAGCACTATAAATACTCCGCAACATCCATAGAAGTCATCAGTTCAGAACTGAAGTTTTGAAAGCCATCATGAAGTACCTTCTTCTCGCCGTTTTCGCCATTTTGACCATCGCCTCCGCCTGGGCTGCACCCAACCCTAGCGGGGTAACCGTCGTCGGACCTTCTGGTGTGATAACCAGTGCAGTCGCTCCAGGCGTTGTTGGCTTGGGACTTGGTGGCGTTCTTGTTGGTTGATTACGTACCTAGATAGTTACCCGTCTCTACCCGAAATTATTTAGAGATTGATAAAATATGTATTGTTAAATGGCTTCTTAATTTTATATATTTTGTATTTCTGTTAAATAAAAAGGTGTGATGTTCAAGTGTGAATTTTTTTTTCAATGAAAATGTTTTGAATTTAATTTACAATAATGTAATATCATATGCTTTTAAATTACACTTATCGTTCGTGCTTTCACCATCTTCATTATTTATTTATACATGATTGTAGCTACCTTACTAGAATAATTGCCAATATGAGTTGCAGCTCACCTGCTCCGAAGAAATAATTCAAATAATTTATACACGAAGAAATTCAAAAGGATGAAATACATTAGCATGTCCTGATAATTTTAAAAAGATGGTGATAAAAAAACAAAAATTCTTGTAAATAATAAAAATAACAATTTGTAAATGTAAAAAGTTATTTTTATAAATTACAATATTTTAAAACGCAAGTCTTCAACTTCTATTATTGTGCCTTGTACTTACTTTGAGAAATTTCATAAGTAATTTTTTAATTTTACGTCATTTGTAAATTAATATGAAAACATCGTAGTACACTCTCGACGGACTGAAAATCTCATAAATTTCAATCTTTCTATTTAGGTTTTGAAGTTTTTATAGATAAAGTAACATTTAGTTACTCATATTGATGCACGTATGCATTAAATCATAGCTCTGGAGAACACCAAGAATTTACAAGTTTTTTGTGTTATTTCTGTAAAAACAGTTAAAAACATGAGAGTTACGAGGTTTTCAAAGTTATCAAAGTAAGGTATCGACATGTACCTAGATATTTAAAATGTGAAGAAATAACGAAAATTTAATGATATATTGTTTTTCGACATTTCAAATTTGTGCCACTGCACTGCATTAATGATTTTTGTTCTTTAGTTACTACCTAAATTGCTGTAAAATTTTTCAATTCGAATGTCAGCTCCATGTCAACATATTCTGTAAAATTGGATTCTGCGCATTCATTTTCACTCTTTCAGCTGTGCGCTGTTGTCGCTTTGACTTTGTAGTCCAGTTACTCAGGGTTTTTACCTCCGAATTCTTTATAACTTGACCGATTGACGTGAAATTTTGACTGAATGTGAGGAATGCCTCAAGGAACAAAACTTATATAGTGCCGAAGTGTGCTTTTGCCCTGGGGGTGGTTCCCACCTCTTCTTGGCGGTGGAAATTTTTACGCCAAAAATAACCGCTGGAATCGATAGAGAAATCAATTTTAAGTAACAAATGTTATATAAAGTTTTTTGGATAATCCAATACTTTCCGAGTAATTCGTCATTGAAAATGTTGATTTTTTACTGAAAAAGTGCTTGTTTTCGGACAGTTTTTTGCAAATTGAACCATTGAATTTAACGAAAAAGTTGTAATGAACAAAAAGAAAGCTAATAAAAAAACAAATCTAATGGCATTATTTTGTTTTTCTCTAATTAGATCTAATAATCTAATAAACCGAGTTATGGCTTTTTAAACATTATTATATGATAGCTACAAACTAAATTGGAACCAGTTAACGTTAAATAACGCCAAATCCATAAATATTAGGAAAACAACTATTTGCACCTTTTTTAAAGTAGTTTGAAAAACCTTTAAATTGAGCTGTTTTAAAAGTCTTTAGAATCAAAATTAACGGAAATATGATCGAAATAACATGACGGTTTCATTTTTTTAAAGAAAAAAATAATAAACAAATCAGTGCCTTTGACGACAGAATTAAAATTAAATGCAATCCATTTACAGATTTCTTTATTTGTTCTCTCAGTATGTTTTGTGTGTTTTTGTCTCTTTTACAGCGTGTTTTTAAAAAAAAACTTAATTTTTGAAAATGTTTCTACTTTTTCAATAATATTTTTTCATTTTATTTTCGAAAGAAGGGGCATTTTTTCAAGGGTTGAAAAGTTGCAATCGATAAAAAATATTTTTTAATCAAGAAATCAATTTTAATTTGATAAAAATGCATGATTAATACGTTTCAAGTTGAAAAAAAAAAATTATATATTATTTTCATAAAGGGGTGGTTTTTAAAGGTTTTTCCGGGTTGAAAATTTGGGGATACATTAAGTTTCATGTTAGATAGCACATGAAATTACTCATACTGCATAAATGAAAAAGATATGATTACATAAAACGCTTAAATTTGTATTTTTCCTTTTTTTTCCAATAAGGGGCGGTTTTCACCCCTTAAGAACAAAAAGCACACCTAGCGCATATGTAAGTTTTGAAGTGGGGGGTGGGGTAAGATGAGCCTAATTCTAAATTTTGAAAAAAATTGATGCAGTTATAAAAAATTCGGAGGTATATTTTCAGCTACAGTAACTGGGCTATTGTTGTCGTTGTGAATTTCAATATAGACAAAAAAAAGAAGACAAAATATTAGTGAAGAGTATTAGGTACTTTACGATGACTGTAATGTGCAAATGAATAACGAAGAATCAGAATATACGATAAATCATGTTTATGATAATTTAGTTTTTTCTCAGCTCAACATATTCGGCATCACAAGAGGGATTAAAAAACGTTCCCTGGCAGGTAAACTATACCGTCATACTGAAACGTAAAGTACTCCATTTTATATGTAAATCAGCTAATTACCGACAAGTGTACATAAATAAGGCGGAGAAAATCGTGCATGTCAGTTATTAGCGGAACCAGATAGCGGCCAAACCGGAAATCAATATGAAATTCATCGTATCTGCCTTCTGCCTCCTCGTGGCTTCCTGCGAAGCTTCCGCCAGCCTGTTGGGCAACGGCGCCCTCGTGGGGCCTTCTGGGGCCATCGCCACCCCCGGTATCGCCGCCATAGGTGGACTTGGTCTCACCGGCGGTGTTCCTCTAGGTGGTGGAACCGACATTGGTAACGGAGCTTTAGTAGGACCTTCTGGAGCGATCGCCACCCCCGGAATTGCCGCCATTGGAGGACTTGGATTGACTGGAGGTGTCCCTGGGGCCGGCTTGTGGGGACGTTAATTTCAGTTAGTTTGATTTGTTTTTCCGTGAATTAATGTAAATAGCTCTTAATAAAACTATTTTTGCGTAATACAGCACGATGACTTTGTACTTTGACCGTAAATACGAGTACCCTAAGTGTTTTTAGGATAATTTTTCATTCTTGATATGGATATTTTGTGTGAAACCAATGGGGAAACCAAAATAAATATCTAAGTTCTCTAAAAAATGTAGAGTAATGCTTTAAATAAATTAATTATGAATATATAAATTCCCGTACTTCGTAGCCATATACTGGGTCTTTTAAAATAAAAGAGTGCAAATAGGTACTACAAGCAAGTAAGAAAACCTCTCAATTTCAATATACAGTGTTCAATATTAATGAAAGGTATAGTTATATGAAGTAGACTAAAACAGTGAATCGTATTTTTATGGTACTCAAGGAAAATAATTATCTCTAGATGTTATGACATTTTGCTATTTATGTCTAAAGATGTCTAATCTAACATTGACTTCATATAATACTTTTACAATTTACATTTTACAGACTTTTGATAATGTTTCGTCTTTAGCGTAATTTATTTATTTTTGCAGAACCAGTATGTATCAATATGTATTTAAGAACTGGCAAAATCAAATGCATACAAACATATCGTCGTCGAGATGTGCATATTTTCCCCAAAACGCGTTAAGTTCTGCACATTCGATAAACGACATCAAATCGCATAATCCGGTTAAAAACAGCCATCTTATTTTCTACAGAATTGTGACTGTTCACGGTAAAATTAAAAATATTTGTTGTAATTCTTAAATAAAAAAGGAAAAGGTCAAGAAAGAATTTTTTAATTCCACTGAACAATTTGATAAAATACACATGTCGCATTTTGAAGACGCAACGACGATATTAAAAATATTTTTTTAAATAGGTATTTCAAAGACTAACCTACATCAGTTTTATATTTTTTCAAATGTTATCTAGACCGACAACTACTGTTCACCTAACTCTGTATACCTTACCATGTACAAAATCCTGTAATTTTAGTTTCAATTAGCCAAACACATATTTATTATTTATGTAATTATTGACTCTAATTTTGAAAACTTAAAAATTTTTCAAATACATTCGAAAAATTTACATTCAAAGTAGGTAAGTCATATAATGTTTTATAAATTTAATTACTCTTTGTTTTCCTTATCAAAACCTTCGTTCTAAAAAAATCATAAAAATAGAGTTTCTTTTAAACGTATTACTGATTATTGTGTACCTAAGTCGTAACGAATGATCTAATTTTTCAGTGTAAGATCCTTCTAGGCAAAACTAAATTATAAATTCAACTCTTTGACTGATTCTTTTGGCGCAGTTATTTATTTATTAAAAAAAAACTTCTTCAGTGCTAAATAGCAGGTAAGTAAGTGTGAAAATGGCACAAATAAATAATTACAGATAATAAATTCAATAATATAAAAAAAAAATCCATTAGCTAACCGATTTTAGAATTGCATCAGCAAGGTTAAGGTGAATTGGCATGTGATTTAATACCCTAGTGCTAGTTCTTGCAAGGCCAGTGACATGTCCAACAGCAGCTGCAAAATTTCAGTGAAAAAGGCTCGAACGTAGGCATTTCAGCGATTTGCATTTGAATATTAATTTCCTACGCGTTACGTGTGCCCATATGGTTATTTATGAGCAATTATTTTTACATTAATTATTTATTTTCCGCAATTATACACCTATTACATTGTAGATATGGCAATTATTATTATTTTTTTTTCGATAGATAATGGATTATTTAGAGTTATGATATGGGATGTTTTTTCAATCTTTGATTGTCCGGGGAGAGTGAAATCTTCACATTCCTGTACAGTGGTTGATGTATTCGGTTGTTTTTTTTTCGGTCAAGAGTAGGTACCTATCTATATTATTTTATTTATTATTTAATGTGATATGGTAATATTTTTAAAACACTCACTCTCACTTTCATTGCTTTTCAACTCATACATCAGAATCGATTAAAATAAAATAAAATGGGTAACTTTAGGTAATGGTTTGCGACAATAGGGTGTGACCTTTTCAGATACCTACTACCATAAAATGTTATATGTGATAAAAAACATGAGTTGTATTTTTTATTTTTAGATGATATCATTATTTAACAAGCAATTTAATAAGAAAATAAAAGTGGAAGGGATTTGGGAAACAGTCTTGACGTTCTAAACTATGTATTAATTGTTCCATCATTAATATTAGAGACATAGAGGAGTTACATAAATAAGAAGTTAGTTGTAGTAACTGTCCATAGTGTAGTAGGTACCTACGTCAAAAGGTTGATGACAAAGGTGTAGGATTCGAAATGGAATTTTTAAAATCAAATATGTACAAAGTTATATTATAAGGTGTTATTAGCGATATTACTTGTACAATTTCATTGTGGAATAGTGTTCACTGACAAAACGTTACACATTTTTTGATGAAACCACCTCATTAGTACGCAATGAACAGAAGGGGCTTTTTTAAATGATCATAAAACCCTGTATAAACATATTGTTCTAGGTAAATTCCCTACATTATTTCGCATATTTATTTAATGTAGCAACGCGTAGTTACATTTTTTTAATATTTAAAAATATAATTTATTACCTATTCATACGCCCATTGTCAAACTAATTGTACATACAGATTGTAGGATATTTTTCAACAAACTGATTACATTTTTCCATATTTATTTTTGTAATAACAAAGTTACAATTCGAAAAGAAACAGAAAATTTTGGTTGATATAAACAAAATTTCGAAAGAAAAAAATTAAGTGCTCCATATGGTGCGCTATTAATCTTTATTGAATTTGTTTGGCTTAACGCGTTTTCAGGGATATCTTAAGTCACTTTTTTTGTATTCAAATCGATGACGATAATGACTGAAATTAATAGCTATTACTTATTGCTTACAAATACCATTAAAGGTATTCGAATTTTTATTTTTAGACCGAACACTTGATGAAGTCGCCTCGAAAGTTAGAGAACATTATTATTATCGCAATTGGTCGAAAAATTCACGACAGGAACATGATGACATCGTAAATAAAATTTAATTAATTGATTTTCGAATTACGTACCTACTTTATTTTCAAAAATAAAGAGAATAGTTTCTAAACAATTAAAAAACTTGTATTTAAACTATCCCGTTGTTATATTCCTTTATATTTTTGTTTCTGGGGGGTAACTGAAAACTTGACTGATGTATATATGTACAATAGGTACATTGATTGGGTGTAGGAATAAAACGCAAACAGGGGACCAAAATAAAAATATACATATATCTAAAGTACCTTGGTACACAACTTTTTAAATGATCTAAACGAGGCTAGTTGCATAAAATGTTATTTATTTTTCCATATCAGAAACCTCGTAGTTAGAAAAATGTACATAGATCTATAAATAAATACTTACTATAGTATAGACGTCAGTGGCGTGCCAAAGACTAAACATAAATTCAGATAAATATTTCCAAACTTATCGCCTAAAGCCGTATTCTATTATATTGGTAATATTATGTGAAAATAAACATGCTGGACTATAAATCTAGATACTGATGGACATTTGTTAGCATTATTAGTATAATTTATTACTGAGTTTGTATGTAAATGCATATATCTACCGGACTGTACTTAATATAATTGCGTTTGTGAACAATGATAATTGCTTTATACTTATTCGATGTAATTTTAAAAAACATCTCAATTTATTTTCCATTACCCCCTGTTCCCCGTATTTCGTTCCCGTACTGGGGTACGCTGCATGTAAAATGGGTGCAACATTGCACAATAAGCTCGTTTCGTAGGAGTGGCGCTCAAATAAATCATAGAATATGCACATGCACCGTAGGATACAGCCTTATTATATTTTTCCGTCTGTTGATACGGGCAAATCTCCTGTACCTCCAACCGCAAAGGTACCGTAATGGTAGACATACATATTGTATTTAATTCAGTAGCAGAGCGCATAGTGAATAATGGCTGAAATTTAATTTTAATCTTATATGTAAGACCATACATATATTTTTATTAATTAACCTCGGCGTACCTACTATGTTGTTCTTGACACAAATCCGGTATTTAATGATCCCTCATGGTAACTGGTAATTTGATACGATCTTTAAGTTTTAAGGCAAAAAAGTAAATATCTATAATACACATATCTAATTCAGTGCAGGTGTCGATGTATTTCCCGCCCTAAGAAAGAATGCCCTTATCTTGAAAAAGAGGCGCCTAAATAAAAAATGGCATAAGGGAAGCCTAGATATTTTTCTTAAATATAATCTGTGGTTTGATCAACATTTTTGTTAACATTCAGTATAACAATCGGGTCTCAGTCCAGTACGTTCTACACCCACTTAAAAATTATGATAGCCGAAAATGCATTTTTTATTGTGTAGTGAACCAAAATATAATAGAACCTAATAATCACACACATCTACCGAGATAAACTCAAACTAATTTGATATAATTATTTATTGATAGTTAATGTTATGTAACATGCATGAAGGATTTTATTTTACTAATTTCAAATGTTAAATAATAATGATCGAATGCGCAAATTCGCCAGTTGAGGTCTACTTCCGGGTCAATCAAGCGACTGCTAATCTCGTTATTTTTGCAAATCTGGCAATGGAGAACTCCGAATGAAAAATAATTGTTTCCCGGAATCGGGTAACTGAGGAGCCCGATGAAATTTGCATTTGAAGGGATATGGAAGGAAGTTTTATTGCGAGAACTCGTAAAAGTTAACTGCCCGGAAACTTACCAATCAACAGGAAAATGTAATAATTTCGTGTGCACCTACTAACTGTACATACATGTTGTAGCATTCACCTAGAGAATTTCACCCAATAAATATTTATTGGATTTAGTTTTAAACATAATAAGTCATATTATCAGGAGTTTAAAAAAGGAACATTTCAATTAATCATATGTTATTTGAAAGAACATTAATCTTTCAGAATAATTTAAAATAAGAATTATTTGTGATATCCCACATGTATAAGATCAGACATCAGTTGTTTCAAATTCCAGTTCCCATTCGTTCATCACAGTTGAAGTACGTTTCAATCGTTCTTGTATATACAGGGTGCAGCATTAGTGCGTTGAAGTACGATATCTCCGTTACATATTATAGAGGATATCAAAAAAAGTTATTCACAAAAATTGTAGCCAATTTAAAACTGCACATTTTAAAATTATTTTCGTATATACAGAGTGTTATGTATTACCAGGGTGAACCAAATATACTAACTTTTAAATGAGACCCTACCTATTAATTCAAATTTTGATTAAGCTCATCTCTCCCATGCTTCCAATATTGGGTTTAATTATGTTATACAGGGTATTTCAAATGTTATGGTCAATTGTATACGAGATTCATTCCCATTTTAGCGCCCTATATACACTAGACAGAACAACTTAATAATAATTTTTAGCAGGCCTAACATTTTTAAGGGAAAGTGCTATTTCTACATTGTTGCAACAGTTGAATATAGGGCGAGCCAAAACTCGAGCACATAATTTTCTCAATTTTTTTTTTAAATGAATCACCCTGTATTTTATTTTAAAAACTGGAAATACACTTTGTGTTCTTTCATTTTTATAAAGCATTTCCTATAATTAATAAATTTCACAGAAGTTTGTTAAATGACAAGCTAGTAATTATTACTGAATAATATCTATCTGTCATTTGCCCACGGCCAATTTGTTATAATAGGAATTTTTTAAAAGCTCTCATTTTGTTATTAAATACTTAGTATATATCTCAGAAATTAATGATTTTAGCTATAGGGAATGATTTGTAGTAAGTAAGTAAGTAAGTAAGTAAGTAAATAAGTAAGTAAGTAAGTAAGTAAGTAAGTAAATAAGTAAATAAGTAAGTAAATAAGTAAGTAAATAAGTAAGTAAGTAAGTAAGTAAGTAAGTAAGTAAGTAAGTAAGTAAGTAAGTAAGTAAGTAAGTAAGTAAGTAAGTAAGTAAGTAAGTAAGTAAGTAAGTAAGTAAGTAAGTAAGTAAGTAAGTAAGTAAGTAAGTAAGTAAGTAAGTAAGTAAGTAAGTAAGTAAGTAAGTAAGTAAGTAAGTAAGTAAGTAAGTAAGTAAGTAAGTAAGTAAGTAAGTAAGTAAGTAAGTAAGTAAACATTAATTTCCTCAAGTTATTACAATATGAAGTTATATAAATAAAAAAAATTGGGTTAGAGAAGAATAACATAAAAAACCTAATTAAAGATGCAAGGAAAGTATTGTGTTGACGATAAATATTAAGTAAGTATACCAACATATTTACATATCTGCGTTTTTGCCACAAAAATTGAAAGAATGTAAAATTTAAAAAAGAAGAGAAAAATACCTATAGAGTACAAACTTACAGCTAAACATTAAAAATACAAAGGTAATAAAAATTAACAGTAAATAAACACATATGTATTTTACATATACAAGTTAAAACTTAATTTTGATAAAAGACGTGATACACTCTTATTGCCTTAGAGTGCACTGATAAAAAATTCATTTAAAGAGTAGAATTCATGACCTCGTAAAAGGATTTTTAGTTTTCTCTTGAAAACTTTAATCAGGTAATTTATTATAAACCTTTATCCCCGAATACAAAGCACCATTGCGAGTTCTATTATAATTGTATTGTGGTAAAGTGAGATTTTGATGACGTGTAGGATAACTATGATAATCACTTGGTGTGTTGATCAAATGTTTATTTTTATGAATTAAAATAGATAATCTGTAGGTAAACATATAGATTAGTAAAGGTAAAGATTTCAATTTTTTAAAAATAACTTCAGCAACATTCTCTATGAGGTTAATCACATAGAATTCTTATTGCCTTTTTTTGTACCAGGAATACATCTTCAGAACTAGTAGATCCTCCCCAAAGCTCAATTCCATACTGCAATACACTCTGGAAATATGCGTAATAAACAATCTTTGCTGTGGAAAAATCAATATTTCGTTTAACAGTTAGTAGGTATTGCATATATGGCTTTCCCTAACTTTGTCTTTAAATTGGTTATGTGCTCCATCCAATTCAATTGAGAGTCGACATAAATGCCAATAAATTTTGTGGATTGTACTGAGCATATTTGATCACTATTTAATTTTAAAGAGGTTTTATTGCAATTTAGCATCAGCTTATTTGCAAGAAACCAATCAAAAACGTGTTCCAAAATATTTTGTGCTTTGGTTATTAAATCGTTTTTGTTAGCATCCTGTATTAACAAGCTGGTGTCGTCAGCAAATAATGAAAATTTGACCTCTGGAAAATTTGGGACGATATCATTAATATACAACAGAAATAACAGTGGTCGTAAAACAGAACCTTGTGGAATTCCGCTTTCAACTCTGGCAAAGTCGGAATGAATTTTTTCTGATACACAACTTTTTATTTCGACTATTTCAGTACACATCTGTCTTTCTGAAAGTTCTTTCATTTTTATAAAAGACATTGAGTACATTTAATATGGGTTACGTATACTTTTGACACCTTTTGTTTATTACAGTTTAAATAGTTTCTAATAAAATTTTAATTTCATTCTGTCTTTTTTGGAGCTTATAATTTGTACATTGTACGAATCTATAAATTACCTTTTGTTTTGAACTGTTTGTTTTCAAATGTTCTACGGGCAAATTTTACCTTTTTGTTGAAAGCTATCGTCGAAAAAAGTTTGATGTACCTACCTAACAATAACACAATTAGTCCTACTGTCTTTTAACATACACCATTTTTAGATAAATAAAACAAGGAAACTTGTGTCGCATAGTTAGCCGTAGTTTTTGTTGTCATAATAAATTCCAAAGGTACCTATAGGTATGTCATAAGGCTGGCATCCCATTCTATGGACTTTAAAAAAATCAGAAATGAATTTTTCTCAGACGATATCACATCGTTATCCTACAAAGTAGAATGAAGTTCAGTGATGAAGGTGGCTTTTATGGTACAGTGATAGGTAAAAGCCCAACATTTAATCCCACTGTTACTGCTTTGTGCACGACGTCAAAAGGATGATGTCTGCTATCTATTACACCCTCTAGTCATACTCGTGAGTAATGGCGTGAGTTTCCTTTCTATAAAAGAATCTTCCTTTTACGATTTAATTAAAGGGGGTATTTTGTGATAAAAATGTCTATTTATTTTGTGAGTGTATTTACCAAAATATGATTTAAGTATATTACTTCGTAGAATTTGTGAAATAATATTTTTTACTCCCTCGTAGAAGTGATCGCGTGCAATCTCTAGATGAAACCTCAAACATAGCAAACTCACGCAATGTGTGGTTTATTTAAGGATTTGTTTACCCTTTTAGGTGGGTTTTACGTGTTGCTAAAAATATGTTTTAATGTGTAATAAAATTTCACCCCTGTTACTTTATATTAAAATATCCAAACATTTTTACGTGAAAAGAAGTACTTATATAGTATGTTAGAACTTTGATTGATTAAGCGTAAATGAACAAGGGAGTTGTTTTATAAGGACGCAACATCAACCGCTACTTAAATGTGATAATTTTCAATCGCTGCAACAATCACCAGAAAAAGTATTTACTCGTATACAAGGTGTTAACGAAATAAGTACTTAAAATTGGAGACTATGTGAAACATGTCGAAATATAATGAAAATCTTAGTAGTTTTTATGAGTGGCGGCCCCTAAGGGAGATACAGATATCCCTTGAAGGGATAACAGTTTTTATTGCATAACTTCAAAACGGTCTAATATTAATCAAAATCAAAATCAAAATTTGCTACAGGGGCGTAAGAAAATGCGGGACCATGGAGCAAATTTTATAATTTTTTTGTACGCAATTTTTTCTACTTCCCGAACCGAAATTATGAACATTTATCATATTTTGCATAAGAAAGGTACTCTTGTTAGATTTTAATAGCATGAGCCGTTTTCTAGTAAAATCAATTTCAATAATTCATTAAGTGCTCAAAAATTTTACTAGAAAACGGCTCATGCTATTAAAATGTTCAAGAGTGTCGTTTTTATGCAAAATATGATAAATTTTCATAATTTCGGTTCAGGAAGTAGAAAAAATTGCGTACAAAAAAAAATTGATTTGTATAAAATACCGATTATTAAGCATATAAATAGTAATAACCCCAAAATTTCGTGATTTAATGTTAAACCGTTTAGAAGTTATGAAATAAAAACTGTTTCCTGAGTTACCCCTTCAAGGGGCCGCCACTGACAAAAGCTCTACTAAGATTTTCATCATATTTCAACATGTTTTATATACTCTCCAATTTTGAGTACTTTATTTCGTTAACTGTATATTTACAGTAACACATAAAACAAGCTCATTAGAAAGGTATACTATAAAGTTTTATAGTAGCTTTATACTTTATAGTTTTTGTAAATATACCTACTTCCGGAAAGTAGGTGTTCCAGTACCTACATTAAAATTTCTATTTAAAATTTGAGTAATGCCCACAGTACCTATAAGTAAATTTTTATCTTAATTTCAAGTGGAAATATACATTGCAATGAAAATAACAATATTTACAAAAATTTACCACCTGTGAAATTACTATTCCCCGTTTAAATATTGTATATAATACAGCAATGTTGTATTGTAGCAACAAAAAAATATTTAAAAAATACAAAAATGTCACAACGTAAACTAAAAAAGTATTGTAAAAATACATTGGAAATTTAAGTTTTTTTTGAAATTATAGGATAATGGGTAATAAAATATTCATTGTATTACAAATAAAATGTTTTGTGATGATAACGCATAGAAACGATTTAAATATACTTAGGCTGTTGTTAAAATGCCTACATTTAACAGATTACAACATATCTATAGTTGAATATTTTTTTTTATACCTAATCATCTCCTATGGATGAGATTATTACTGTCATGTGAATTAATTTTTGACTACTTTGAAAGAATCAATAAAATAAAAGCAGTAATTCAACTATTATTGCAGTACCTACATAAAATAATATAAATTTAAGTAATTTGATTTTAAATTTAGGCGGAGGTAATTTTAACTCTACTAAACTGGATGCCAGAGAGAACATTGTTATAATGCCTCTTGTTTGAAAACCTACGTTTGAGAACAATAATAATAACGATCGCTTTGAATGCATTAATAATACCAAATTTTACGTAAGTGTTGTGTACATTTAATAGTGCACCCACGAAAATCTTAAACGTATTCTGGGGCACTACAAAGAGGTTGATGAAGAGCGACCGGCGACACTCGCAGCGCCGCGCCGCTAATAAACTATACAAGCGGCCGAGACCCCGCTATTGATTAAAGCATCCATAGGAGTACTGAGGGCTTAGGCGTTTAGTCTCTGTCAAATGACCCTTCAAGCTTTCACCGTTCGGGGAGGTTCCCGTCGAGAAAACTACATTTCCTTAAACTCATCTCGGCATTGATTATCGAGTTCGCGCGTGCTTTTTTAGACCTTTTTTAAAGTTCGCGCAAAATACTTGAACATCCTTGTCCCGCAAGCGTCTACACACATAAAAATAATTGTTTAATTCAATGCTGTAAAATTTAAACTAAACAAATAATATCTTCCCATATCCGCAATGCAAACATGTATTTGAACAAAGAATATTATTTCTTTAAAATATTTATTTCAATTAAGTAATAAACGCTTCACATGAAAAATATTTAGGTATTGAAATAATGTAGTACATATTGTTGACTCAAATTTTTCATTGATTTAGAGAAAACATTTGTAATTTTATTTTGAATATACTATAAAATTAATATAACATTACATTTGTAATAACAAAACAAAATATATGTTTGAAAGAAAATTATTGTTTTTTAAATATAAATAAATGGTTTTATTTGATATGAGACTATAACTTTCCTGAATTAAATAAAATAGTTCTTTAGAATAAAAATTTGGAACTTTTTTAGGAAAGATAGGGTAAGGTTAAAATAAATGTATGAGTATGTTTGGATAGAATGTATTTTTTCTTAAATAAACTTATACACAAAACATTACACATATAAGAAATCATTTTAAGAATTAATGTTCCTTAGCTGTTTATGTATAAAATAACATTCACAAAAATATAAATAATTTTTCCGGGACAGTGTGAAATACGGTAGGTTTAACTGTTCTTAAAGTTTTAATGTCTACCGTTACAAAATTTTCATAGATCTTCACAGAATAAGCACTATGATGCAAATCATAATTTAAGGTAATTAATAAATAGAAATGAAAACAAATTATTGTATTGTTGTCTTCATTAATAATGATGTTTTCTATTATACCGAAAGAAGGATTAGGATACCTAATAAAACACAAGACTTGATTTTGTAAAAAATACCATTAATTTTTAACCATGGCACGCAAAAACTTGAAGATGAAATTTCTGAATTAGATGGAAGGATAACGTCTCCTTTTTTTAAATTTTGAATTGGTCCATGTTCAAACGTGTCTATTAGTCCTTTTGTGATAAAATTCTATACGATAATTTAAGCTGCGTCCGCATACAAAGTGAAAAATGTACATTTTTTCTACATGTAATAAGGGTAACTAAATATTTTAAATCTTTATGTTTTACTTCGTATCTAATGGAGCTAACATGTATTACAGGTCCAATTATATTTGGGTAGTGAAGCAAAAAATTAAATTTAGGCTTTAAATTTTCTTTAAATAGTTTTAAACGCATTAGGTGATGGTCTTCAATAAGTCATTTTAAAAAATCAATGGATTCATCATTAACGATAGACAAAAATAACATTTCGGTTATTTCTAATAAAATTAAGTATAGTATTCATGTTTTATCATTTTCTGGAACTAAATCTCTAATAATTAAATGAAAATTTAAAACTAAGGAAAGCATGAAGATGACAGTAATATAACCGTTTCTAATTTGTTCATGCATACTTAATGTTTGGAGGAATGTTTTTATTTATACATATAAGAGTTATACTTAATTCGAGCATTTAGTAATGTAGCTTAATGTAAAATAGTTATTAGTTAATAAATTGTTAATAATTTTCGCCATTTTATAACGATGGATTCCTTCGAAAAGGTTATGCATTAAATCACAACTAATATTTTTATATATGTGAAAGTCATCCAGTTCAATGAAAATGCAATTTTCCTTAACACCATAATCAGAAGCAGTTAAATGTTCTAAGTAGTATTGTTCTTGTCTAAGACTACTTTACAGACTCCTACGATGTACTTCACAGTACAGTACACCACAGACTATACACCATACACACTCACACTACACTGCAAGTTATAAAACACATACGAGACGGGTAACTGCATGTAGAAGTTAAAAGTCTAAATGCCTTTGGCTGTCGCTGAAAGTTAATCCACGCTTTTCGCCGTAGTTTTAAAAATATGATAGTTTTGAATTAAAACAATATACTAAAATCAACTATACCACATCTTTAAATGCAGTTTATCTGAAAATTTAACGATATGATAGTTTTATGTCAATAAATACTATTATTCCTTTGATAAAATAAGTGTTTTAATTTGGACTTTTGATTTATTTGTTTTAAATAAGTTCATTTAAATTAAAATAACCAAAATGTAGACGCAACCTTAAAACATGATTGTTTTAAAGAAATTGATTTGTTTTACATTATAATTTACTATGTTTTAATACATTATATTATATGTTTAAATTTAGGATGTATCTTTGATTCTAATACATTTTCTAAACATAAAATAGAATTGTTCCAAATACATGAGTAATACTGAAATAAAGATATATGATCAAACTAAATAAATATTTGTTCATAAGAAACAATTGCTTTTAAAGAAATTTGTAGTTTATTATTAAAGATACCTTTTTATGTGTGTATATGCGATCCAAATCGCCTTTTTCAGTATCAAACATATGGTTTAAAAAATTAGGAATAAGACAGGAACTTAATACATCTATACATTTACATAAATGAGCTTCTAAGAGCAGTACAAGTTTTAAACAGGATAATATTTTTTTATTCTAACGTTATTCAATATACATAAATGTATACACGGTGGTCTATGTTTTATGGCGGAAACTTTACTAGGTGGTCGAACAAAAAAGTGTCGTATGAACGTAGATAGTAGTTCGCCTCGTTTACGAGTTACAGGAGTTAAAGATGATGTGAAAAATATCTGAAGATGTTTAACGTAAACTTGGACTGATTTATCCGAGTAAATGTAAAAAACCTGTTAAGTAAATAAAATATACTGAAAGCCTTAAAATTAGGACACCAATGAGTATCCTACAAATTTTATTAGGTGCCATTTTTTATTAGGTACCAATGAAATATTTTAAGAAAAAATTTCTTACGTTTTGTTCGAATAACGAGCTGTTTTGAAGTTGGTTCTGATTTTGTTTTATATCAAAGTTCAACTAAGTAATTCGAAAATAGCTTTAAAACTATTCAAGCCACAAAAACAATTTCGTTAAAAATACAATTTTAAATAAAGTTTAATGATTTTTTGAACTTTTGACATATAAGTATTACGCTGCAAGTAGTGAAAATAACAAAATATCTCCCTAAACTATTTTCGTGCAATGAATTGTTTTAGCCTTTGATTTATTTAACTTTGTTTTAAACTCATCTTAATATAAAAAATCAGAACTCTAAGACGGCTCCTTCTTCGAATAAAATGGACGAGATCTTCTTAGACATAGATATGTATTTATATGTCAACTTGGCGGGTTTCTACTTCTATACGTAATAGATAAATCAGTGGCCAAGTCAGTTTCATCAGGCTATATATACATATTTTTTTTTAATGCAACACCCTGTATCTGGAAAACCTAGCCAGTTATGACCATGACCACTGTATATTTATGTTCTTATTACCCAATCATCATTATCTACAGACAAAGCAGAAACTTCTTAAAATAAAGTGTATTAAATTTTATTTTAAATTATGGCGAAGGCGCCGCGGTTAAATGTTTCGATCAAAAGATTTGAAAACAAACACTCCGTTTGCAAAGGAAAATCTACGGACAGACCAACTGTACTTACAGAAAATGTCATTCACAATATACAGCATCGAATAAATGAGAGTAAAAACCAGTTTACGTCTCTTAAAAGTAAGCATTTAGGGAGCGATATCAAGAAGACGTATACTATACTAGTATAGGGCTTATATAATTATATTCTTCTATGGAAACTACATATAAATGGGGAAAGATATGAAACTCTTATTTTAAAGCCATTTTTAATACGACTGCCTACTTGATGATGAATAGTAAGTAGGGATAACTCCACTTACTGCAGGAGCAACGCAACAATTCGCCATTGAAATATTTAAAAGACACGGGAATTTCAGGCAGTCAATATGTACCTATAAAGTGAATGTTTACTGATAAAATTTACTCTTCTCTATTTAAGATATTTGTTATTCCGTCACATATATCTCCTGTTCCCGCCAAATAGCTGCTTTGACGTATGGATTTCTGCAATTCTGCATGTGACAGGAGACAGGACGGCTTCGATGCGGCAGGCTATGAGTTTTTTTGCACAACACACAACATATCCCTCGTTCGAATATTTGCGCATCGATATGCTATCCAGCCCAGTGAATGACACATAGCCTATATGCCATAAAAAAATATATTAACGTACGTAAACGCCGACACGACACGGGACGTCAATTGCAGGGCCGTATCGACAAATTACATCACGCGCGCCTGGTGGGGTATGGCTCTTATTTATTGCCCGATATTACTTTATAGTTTGCAATGCAATTTTTTTAACGCATCGACTTCATTTGAGAGGAATTTTAGAATTTATTTTTAAATTTCGAAAGCCTCGTTTAGATCGCAAAATGCTGTCAGTTGCGTCGCGCTTGCATCAACATGTTTAATTATTATTCGACTACAAAAAGAGAACCGCTGTGCCAGTGGATTTTTAGGGCAGAAATCCGCATTGGTGATCTTTAATTATATTATGTATTATTATGTAATTTGGTGATTGGTTGCGGTGCGATTTATTATTTTGATATTTATTTATTTATTTTTATTATATTATAATTATTATTTAATTTGGTGATTAATTTTGTTTCTGGTGTGTAAATTTTGTGTGTGTATAAGAATTAATTATCCGTTTGGGCGTCTTTTTTATGTAAAATGTCATTTGGGTGTATTTATATCTAATTTTCCATTGAGTGTAGGTTCTGATAAGAAATTTTAATCATAATAATGACAAACATAGACGAACTAGACTTTCTTACCTTATCATTGCTAACATCGCCTCCGGCAGCTTTACTTTGTATAAATAATGTTCACAGTGTAGACAGGATTTTATTAGTGTAGATAGGAATGTTCATTTTCTACACTGTCCCTCAAGAAAAAACACTTTATTTTATCAATAGCATGAGTCCTTACCTCATAGGGGCGGTTCTATGCTCTTTTAATTAACCTTTACTATTTAATTTTGGGTAAGAAACATTGAATAAAAGCAAAATTGGAAATATTTACACAAGATGACATTTATTACTTATTTATCTTTCAATTTCGAACAATATTTTTATGAACACAGAAACTAGAATATTTTTTTTATATACTTTTACATGAATAATTGTCTGAGAAATGCCTTATTCTACCTATCATAATTGAGAAAATGTTTGGTTAACCAATTATCATTATTTTAAACGTTTTTCAAACAAATTAACTTATACTACGAACATTTGAAATTAAACTAATACTTAAATTATAGAATGTTCAAAAATGTCAATTTAAACTTTAATCACTGACATTGTTTATAGTTTGTAACGGGTTTTGTATTTCACAAATAGCTTTTATAGTTCGAATTTGCAACACTTTATGGCATGGAGAAAACTCTTATGCAACTGGACTTACTTGGTTTCGTTCTGGCTGGCAATTTGCGGTCGTCTCCATAACCTCACTTTATTGTTGTCGTTTTCTGCTATTCTCGGGCGATGAGGATGGCTGTTGGGTCTGTGTAGAGTGCTTCCTGGTGTTTTTGATGTTGTTTGGGGAGCCACAGGACAACATGCACCCCTCACCAGTCTCTAGAATCTCCTTCCCGCCTCTCTCCCAGCTTGTTGACTTCTCTCGATGTTTTTTTGTTTTCCCGGTACCAGGTAAATTCACTGATTTGTTCTTTCGCCATTGGTTGCTCGTATCCCTGTTATCATTTTCTAACTGCGCAATTTCTCCAGCATGTTGCGATGAATTTGATTTTAATTAACTTACGGCGTAATTTATATTTTATAACTGCGTAGTAGATTTTATACGTCTTAATACTAATTTACAAGAAATTTTTATATGATATTTTGCATGACAAATTTTTTATAAGAAACTTCTAGCCTATGTGTTTCTGATGTTATAATATTTGAACTTTCTTTTGTACTAGATTATTTAACATTAATTTACTCATAAAATCTCTAAATTGGCCCTTCTTGTGACATTGTCTTTTACTTTAATGCTCCTACTTCGTACCCAAAATTTATTTTCTTGACATGCTTATCATTAAAACGTATTATTTAAAATTTTGACTGATAATGTTTTAGTTTTTATATGAAATAACTATGAAATGAACTTTTTATTTTACTTTAAAAGTACTTTATGTCTTTATTTTATTCTACATTATAATTTCATGAAAATTTTCTATGCTATTTCTCGGTGTTGTGTCTTGAGATACAGTGTGTTCATTTCAGTATATTAGCTATCTAAAATATTTTTTAGTTTATCTAGAAACGCATACTAGAAAATTTAAAAATTTATCTATATGTATACGAGTGTGAATTTGGTTCTGAAGTAAGAAATTTGTCAAAATTAAACGGTAAATTTAGTGAGTGATGAGAATATGCTTTATTTCTAAATTTCCTATTAAGTAAGTTAAACAGTTATTCATTCGTAGGATATATATTTATTACTGTTTCTATTATTTTTCATAAAAAATTAGTAAACATGTGAAGCACTCCGTATAAGTAGGTATGTCTAATTAAACGTAAAGGGGCATAGTAACACAAAAACTATTCAAAGCATTAGCTATTTTCCCAGAATTACGAGCCCGCATCATTAAAAATGGCAGTATTATTTTTCATTTGTTTATTTCCACCAGTCAATTCAGCAATTGTGTTTCATAATGTTTTTGTAATATTATTAGGTCCTATTCAAAGTATTATTTTGCAATAACTTTTTGTTTTAAAAGATAATAAATTTTAGAAACCAATTTGTATCAAAAAAAAAAACCTAATTCTCATGCTTCGTTAATTGTATAGCTTTCTTTGTATTAAAGAAAATAAAGCTTTCTTTATAAGTAGAAACTTCAAGAAAATCAATATAAAAAAAGTTCCTAATATATATTTTAAAGGGAGATGGAGGATTAAAAGGATAATAAAAAATAAGATCACTTTCATTCTCATTTTTATGCGTTTTTTGCCTTCACGACGACATCGACCAGAAATTAAGTGTCGCCTCACGACACTCGAACTTTTTCAGAGCAAGAGGGCCGTATGAGGTATTACAAAAACCGCTGTCTCAATGAAACAGACAGACACAAAGGAGCTGTCTGGGGCTCCGCTCAATACTTATCCGGATCGCATGAATCACAAAAAAACTTTCTTTGCCAGCGCGCTTCTATAAAACTGAAACAAATTCCGAAGTAGTTCTATTTTAAAACTCCCCCGATCCTCCACGTTCCTCTTGTGCGAATAGAGTGGTTTGATACCACCGAACGGATCTCCTATATCTTATTATGATCCTGGAAAATCGGAATTTCTCTGCGACAACAACGGAAGAATAGAATCCCGCAAAGAAGCAAACGACAGCTTCTCGAGATACGAATAATAAAGGACGTCAGGTCTATTTGATTATAAAGGCCCCGAACTAACTCGGTTACCCTTTTTTTGACGCCCTGTAAAATAATATATTCTTAAATTTTGTTTAATGCCACCCGTATATTATAACAACAACCCTGATTCCAATCCTTTTAGGGCAAGGGGTTATTTATTAAAAAAGAGTTGACTTGGGAAAATAAACAATAAATTTTACAATAGTAGCGTTATCCGGCAACCGCAAATTAAAAAAAGACATGCAGAATTAAGTAAATTCCTACGGCTGAATACACTCAACTTTTTAATTTTCAAGTTGCTGCTCTGGCTTTTAATCTCGCTAAGAAAGCAAAGACCTCTCGACGACCTTTTGTTCCAGAGAGACAACTTACGAGTAAATGCATTTTTAAGGCCGGCAGACTCATTCACGGAATGAGGTTTGTGCACCGCTGCTGTAAATAACTGCTGCCTAGAATAAATACTGCAAAATGGCGATGTGGTAATTTAGCCTTTAGGCAAAGCTAAAACGTTTATATGGTCACTGTGATTAATTGCCACTTATCCTTTTAAGGTGGCCATATCCCTGGCCGAGAAATGGTGAAATTTCTGGCGTTTTTTAGGTACTGAAATCTTGAAAAGTAAAACGTGTAGAACAAAAGTAAGCACAAAAATAAAATCCTTGATGTTTTGTTTATTCATTATTACCATTTAAATTTACTCAAATAATATAGTAACTAAAAAGAAAGCGTTTGTAAAACATGCGTTTTCTGTTATCCTAACCCCACATTTTAAGAATTATTTTTACGTACTTAGTACCTACTAAAACCTTGAAGGTTTGATGGTTTTTTGCACCTGTTTATTCGTTTTACTGCGGCGTCTTTGAAAATACCCAGATGGCATGACATAACATTTCTATTATTTGATAAGCTTTAGATTATTCAGTTATTAAATATTTGAAATTATTTGTCTTTGCGGAAAACACTATTTAAAGAATATGGGGCCCTTAAGAACATACAATTTCGAGAAGCACTTTTCCTGTATGACATATGGTTAAAAAATTGAATCGCTGAACAGTCAGATGCGCTTTCTTTTATGAGAACAGAATGAAATATAAATCGAAGGTGGCAGGAAAATGTAGGTGACTATACTCGTTCCCCACCAGCTTATATCAAATACCAATTTTATCGTTCGCGCCACATTTTTTAAATTAAATCTTCTGCTTCCAGCAGCAATGCTGTCGCGAATAAATTTCAATTTGCATTTTGAAATTGGTTCTTAATTTATTTTCTCATATCTAGCCAGATTTATGGCCGTGATAGTCGTTTTAACTGATGCCACAGTAAAAATATTCTGCTTGTTTAACAACAAATCGTTCGTATTATGCTTTTATGCTCACACCGAAACTGCTCTGAAACTAAACGAGATTCAGGCAAACCAAAGTCATTAGTATTAGTAAGTATTAAGCTTGAATTTAACCCTTGCGTAAATACATATTTCAACTTATACAAGGTGTTTCAGTTCGAGTGAATCAAACTTTAACCACAAATAGACTCAATAAATAATTCAGAATTGCCTTATAAAGCAAGGGTCTAAGTCTCACCGTTTTCACCGTGTACAGGGCCGTATTGGTCAGTTTTTATAAAATCATATTATTTATGAAATAATAGAAGTTGGAATAAAAAATCCCACTTTACTACCCATTCCTACGCCACTGATCTACAAAAATTTGTAAATTTTACCGTAAATTATGCACATGTGTGAATGTGAATACCACACCAAATTTGAATCAATTTGTTATAAGCATGCCAAAGATTTCGTAAATAATATGGTTTTAACAACCGACCAATACGGCCCTCTACAGTGAAAACGGTGAGACTTAGACCCTTGCTTTATAAGGCAATTCTGAATTATTTATCGAGTTCTATTTGTGGTTAAAGTTTGATTCACTCGAACTGAAAAATGTTTGTATTATTTACTATTAGGCCATCACATTACCTAACTCTTTTTAAAAACTTAATAAGTTAGTACGATATAAAATAAATTGTTGTATTGTCATGAATATTCAAGAAATTGTAATATTCGCTCTTACAATACACGTACTTACCGTTAATGCTATTTTATAGGAAAAACATAAATTTCGCTGGTTCAGAGAAAGATGCCCTTCATTTTTGTAGTAGAGTACCTACATAATTTTGTCTGCTGGTTGAAATCAGATAGATTAGTACTTACAAGAATTTTAGGAAATCACTGTACTAGTTTATTGTAGTCTACTAACGGTTACCTAAATGATTCCTTTTTAAAATATAATTTAACTAAAGTTTTAACTACATATTTCTTGTATATTTATTATCTATTGTCTTATACGTTTAATATTTTATCACTATTTATTTTGATTATTATTATCTTTTTATTCTTAGATTCAGAATAATGTAAATAATTCCTTTATAAATACCTACTACCATATTCTAACTTGTTCTTGTTGAATTAATAAATGCATTTCAGTATCAAACGGGCTGTTTCATTAGGCCGAGCTGCAGCTTTCAAAAGTAATCTGTGTACACAATTAATAACGAAGTACATACAATATCAAGTATGAATAATTAACCGGGGATAGTGAGGAACAGAGAAACAGGAGACTGCAGCTGTCCAATAAAACTTAGGTTTACATGTAAAATAATGTTTTCATTAAACCAGGCGGTTTACCGCTGAAAAAACAACCCGCCCTGTTTCCAATATCCCGTTCGTTTTATTTTGATCTGCCGAAATAGATTGCTTTTAGGGTCCACCGATCAAGAGCCGGGGTAGTTTTAATTCGGGAATTTAATGCCTGTGTATTAAATGTTTCCCGTCGAGGGAAATGTTAAGAGGGAGCCGTCGATAAAAAACCTGACGTGTTATACGAAACGATTTATTTAAAAAAAAAGGTTAGATATTGACCAATTTAAAAAACTTTACACTGTTAGTAAAAATAAGGACATCGCCAGTCCTAAATATGTGGACGATTCGTACATCAAAAAATGAGAGTGGATTATCTATTTCAAAGTCTAGAAATATTTATATTTTAAACTTGGTATATTTTCATTTACTTAATATAACCTATGTTAGTTCTTTAAAACAACAAATATAATTATCTTAAAACATAAATTAGGTGTATCTACTTAGAACTACGCACAATCATAATAAAACATGAAAATTTTTAATTTTTTAAAAGCAATTTTTTGAATGTTACGCGCTTCGTCTACATTGACATCAAAAAAATATGGTGACTTTAAAATAACATGTCGTTGTCACAGAAAAGTAATCCGTTTTCACTAAATTATTTTTCAATAGTTTCGCTGCCTACCAATATTAGTTAATATTTAATAAATCATGTAAATATTTTTATTTTTCTTTAGAAACAATAGAATGTTTGGCGCTTCGACCACAGCGATATCAAAAAAATATGGACATTTTAAAGTGACACGTCGCTAAGTTATACAATATCTGTTTTATTAAATTATTTTTCATAGTCTTCCCACAATGTGGGTTGATTTAAAAAAAAACTCTCCGCAGAATGCTTTTATGAAACTATTAACACATGAATGAATCATAAATTATTGAGTATCTTTACAAAAGTCTCGACGGAACAGGAAAGGTACATTCCGCTCTTTACATGCGTGCCCATGTTTTTCGTGATCTTTCACTACAAAAAATTAAAGGATCCTTGTATTTCAACATTTTTATAAGTTTTCGGATGGATGGATTTTCTTGATCTACCAAAAGTGCGATTTCTTGTTTATAAAATGCCAGCCTTAAAGGAAATATAAAAGTTGCAGAAGAGACAGACAGACGAAATTTAATTGATAAAAATAAATTTATATGTTTTTCATTGAATATTTTATATGAATATGTGGCGAAACATCTACATATGTACTAGAACTGTTTCTGATGGGATGGTATAGTAGTATTTTATTGAAATTATATGATGATAGCTATGAAGCAACGACTAGGCGTTATTATATTTCGTTCGCGTTTTGCTCTTATTTTATGTTGTATGGTAATTTTTGCGTCAAATTTCTTTGTATTATGTGGTCTACAGTTATATTTAGGTATTTTAAAAAAATATTGTCGAGGTTGAGCGGATCTTCAATTTTTCAGAAAATTAAACAAGTTGTTGCTCAGAAAATGTTACGGTTACCGATTCTAAGTAAAAGCATTAAGC
This sequence comes from Anoplophora glabripennis, assembly GCF_000390285.2. Classification (NCBI taxonomy): domain Eukaryota; kingdom Metazoa; phylum Arthropoda; class Insecta; order Coleoptera; family Cerambycidae; genus Anoplophora; species Anoplophora glabripennis. Next base: position 497,234 of record NW_019416747.1, on the reverse strand, counting down.
ATTATTGAAATATTTTCAATAATGCTTAATATTAGACTGTGTGAATTTTGAAAATCATAAATAAAAAAGTCATTATTAATTTTCCAGTCAATAAGAGCCTCTTATAACTTTAGAATTTTTATGATTTTCATCTGATAAATGTATTTTGTGATCGGCAATAAGTTCAACAAATTTGAAAAAAAATCACTAAACTCAAAAAACTTACGGCAACATGTTATTTGACAGGGTAATGATGTGTTCGAAATACTGTCATATGCAAGTTGTATTCTTTATTTTATGAGTAGCATAAATACCTACATGTATATAATCACTTCTTAAATTCACAATTTAAAAATCTGTCCTAATGGAAAGAAATGTGGATAATGGAACTGGGGGTCACATCACCCTTCCAACTGTGTGGCCGAATTGACCTTCATGGTCTGATGAGAATGTTATTGTAGGTAACCATGTCGACAAACAACAACAAAGTAAGTAAGCAATAATACAGGTAGTATTAACGGCAATCAGTAGTTACATATACAATTACCTACCTAAGCAAACTTTAATAAGAAGCCAAACTCTAATTCTAATACAAGCTGCTATGAACTTTATTTTACACATCCGCAGTTAGTTTTTACGAAATGGAAACATCGATTTTTGCAGATCCCCCCACCCCAATTTTAGCTATCTTGTTTAACAAAGCGTTTTTTCAGCAAGAAGTTATAACAATAGAAAAGCTTCAGTTACCATTTTTTTTGTATGTGCTCGCAAAGAAAAATCTCGAAAGCTGAAAACGTGCTCTGTAAATATTTCTAAGCGTTTTCCTCATTTTTAAATATCCATGTGAACCGTTTCTATCACCTCCAGCAAATACGATGTGAAACAAATGAAGCTGTAAATTATTTCATTACAACGTAATGAGAAATTACGAAAAACTGTAGTACAAAACAACGACGGCACCGTATGACATCATCCCAGAGCACATTGCGACAAATAACAGAATCTGTTTTTATTATAATTAGCTGAAGCGCTGTTTGTTCTCCGGACAATATCCCAACTTGAATGACCCTTATTTGCATGCCTAAATTCCCGGAATTACACGAAAAAGGAGTAATAGGAATTAAGCGACTGCTCCTATCCATTTTTTTTACTCTTAACCCTTAATTAATCAGTTGTTCTGACAGTATATAACTTTAAATTCAATAATTTTTATGGCATAATACAGAATCCTCCGCACCACGACGACCGCACAGTTTATTTTAATATTTTTTAGTTTATGATGAATATGTTAATAAACTAGAATTTAATTCTTTTAAATAAGATAAACTATTAAATTATTAGTACTTAACAAGTAATATAACGGAAAACTCTACAGCTCTTATCAATAATCTTTTCAGAATCACATTTTAAACTAATTAACTAATTTCAACCAAAAAAAAAATAAAAAGGACTGCATAACTCTAATGATGTAAACAAAACATTACTCGCTTCGACATAACTCTAGTAGGTGTACGTCACCAGATGGCGTCGAAATAGCTAGAATCGGCAATAACAATGACCAATTTCCATATCTAGGTATATGTATATTGAATAAGTATCTAAATATAGATAATATGTGCTACAGAACAAGGAAAATGAATGAATTTAGCCGATTTATGAAACCTACTTATGAAAGAAAATTTCAGCTGATGAACTGGAATATTACAGGGATATTAAAAGAGAAAAGAGAAATTACACGGATATTAAAACAAAAAGAAATAGATTTTATTTATTAATAGTGATTCATTAATTGGTAATTTAAATCTATAAATTTCCAAGAAAAGATATTTTTGTCAGTAAATTAAAATGAAAACAGAATATGGAAATTTAATTAAACCTTTATTTTTTGCAGTGAATATTCTGTGGGAAATTCAAATACCTCCAAGACGAAAGCCACAGGATTTTACCTCTACACTATTATTGGTTTTTAAACGACAAACCCGCACCCAAGCGGATCCTTGAGTAGAATAACTGGAACCATAGTACTGTTCAGCCATTTTAGGATTGAAATGCCATGTTCGGTTAAAGCAAACATAAATTTCGGTGTAATTTCGTTAAAACAATAGCAAACGTTTCGCGCGTTGCCCAAGGATATGTGCATGTTAAGTTTACTTGCCGGGTTTAGCTCCAGCTGTACAACTTGGAAAGAAAAAAAATTAACACGCGCTCGAAGAGAGATAGAATTATAGCAACGACAAGAATAATTCGCACGCACTAAAATTGCACCAATAGATTGTTTTAGTCTTAGTTTTACTGGTACCTCCTACAAAATTATCAAAATAATTATTAACGGCTAAATGCAACCCGCGGCGTTCCCGAAGATTAATTTACCACATATACATGCATCTTCTCTTGTTAATCAACAAAAACCCTCCGGAAATCTGGAGAAAACGATGACGCAAGAACTAATATTTTAGCTGATACCTAAATATTACCGCTGCACTGAAGGGATATTCATAATGAACAAGCACCTGAAATATTAATTAGATATCGGTTTGGGCGAAATAATTGCAAACAAAATTGTGATTGTGTGTTCAATTTGCAGGCTCATATGCCGACTAGACCTTCGCTAACGAATTTTTTAAAGAGGTAATAGTGTTTACGTGTTTCCCTGAATCTGAAATTCCTTTTTTTAATCAAATAAATAAAACAACTCTTAGAGAGAGACAATGGAAAAAAATTAGGAACACAGATTACTTTTAAAAGCTTAGCGACGTGTTATTTTAAAGTCACAACTAAAAAAAAAACATTCAATACAGCAATTATTAATTTAAAAGCTGACAGCTTATAATGGTTAAAGTAGCATTCGTCATATTAAAATGAATACCCAATGTAAAAAAAAATATAAATGAAAAAAATTAAAAAATAAATATTTTATCACGTTGCCGTTGGTGCACTTTTTAGATTATTGTCCCAACTGTTTATGATTATTCCTGCAGGCAATTAATTCAATACTTAGAGTTCAGTGCAGAATGTGTCACAGTGCCAACATAAGGTATGTAGTTAGGTGACAATATCTTAAATGAGATTGGTATTTGTTTGCTTTAACAGAAGGTGTCAGAAAATTCCTAATATTAAGAAAATGTATCACTGGTATTGGGTCTACCCACTCCAAGGACGATCACCCATTATGACAAATATAATTATCTATTGTTAGATTAATTGCTTCATCCAAATGTAAAACCTTAAAAATTAAAAAAATTTGATGTTTTTTAATCCTATTATTACATTTGATTTTTACGTTTCTCGCGGTACCTTATGTCACTTACGTCCCATTGAGCGCTGTTACCAGAAGATTGATAAATTGCAAATGAAACGACATTAATCTGTATCACGTTGACGCGTCAGGCGTATTTGATTTTGATAAATTGGTCGAGACAGGGTATAGTGTAACGTTACAGAACGTTGTCTTTCTATCTTTCTCCACACCATCACCTTCTACATAATAAATAACTAAGGTGTATAAACAAGCAACTGTAAGAGAGTTTCATTATAACATTAGTATAACATAAAATCGGAATAATTGAACTGTTACAGCAATGTGGAAAATTTTAGAAAGTGCAATTCATATCAAAACCGAACGAAACGAATTTCTTAACTCCAGAAGTCAAAATTTGGTTACCTACTTATAATACAAATTTTGTTCAGAACACCATGTACACTTTTATCTCTGCTTAATGTTGGCAGTACACGCGCGGTTATGACTTTTAATTCAGAAACAAATGCATCTGCATGTCAAAAGTTGCCTCGTGCGATTTAACTCGAATTAAAGCCAGAACAACGGGAGATTGACTTTCAGGTAGACGAATCGATTAAAGACCGTGTTTACGGCATTGCGGAGGATAATAATAATGTGTCGCATTTTGAAATGGGAATGTTTGCAGCTCGTCATGCATTGCTCTGAGAGACCAGTTCTTTTTGCAATGGTACATAAAATAATTGGATTTTTTTATCAATGAAAATTATAAATTATATGAAATTGAAATTAATTAGTATCAAAATAAACGTCAAAACACACTTTCGCAAATTAAGTTTTAAAAATAATTATGTTGGTAGTATTTCCATGTATCGAATCTGTACTACTCAACAGAGCTGGGTAATTACTTGTAATTTAAAAATAGTTACAATTACAAAGTATATTCTTTAAAAAAGGAATTATATTAATTTAATTACAGTTACATGGAAAATGGATTTAGCAATTACTTTTCTAATTACTTTTATGATAAAGTAAATTATAGTGACCAAACAGAGAAAAAGGAAAGAATTAAGTTAAAAATTTAAATTAAAGTGTTGTGTAATATTGCGTTTTATTATTTATTAGAATTGATACTAAAATGAAAAGATTATTCTTATTCATTTTCTAATATAGAATTTTTATATTTTTATTCCTAATCTAATAATTTAAACATAGTTCAGTTCATACTATAATTTTATATTATTGGTCAGGTAATTAATTCAACCCGATGCTCTTTTTTTTGGTTGTTAGTACATTTGCAAAATATAGAATACAGTAGTTTTGGGTAGACTGGAAAGCAATAATTATTATTAAAAAAATTACGAATCGAACAAGTACGAGTGAAAGGCTGAGTAACCGAACCAGAAGTTTTCTCAACTCAAAATAAGAGCAGTAACACATAGATACATAATATATATTTTTATAAAACTTGATGCTATAAATTAATAATAATTATAATAAAATAAAATGTACTCTGTTAATTCGGAGTTTAATTCACCAAATCACATTTTATTGTTCACGCGGCACAAGGCTTTCCTCAAATGAAATAATAGAAGTCTGCAAGTCTGTAGATACGCAATTACGCAATACGCATGATGTTAAAAGTAATTATAATTATTAGAAAAAGTAATTGTAATTGGAAAAAGTATTTGTACTTATAGAAGTAATATGTAATTCGATAGTTCAAATAATATAATTACAAATTACAATTCCTATAACAATTTTGCTGCAATTACAATTCCAAATTACTTTAATAAAAAAAGTACTTAAATACAATTACAATTACAAGAAAATAAAAGGGAATTGTAATTGCTAATTACATTTTCACCAGGAATTACCCAGCTCTGCTACTCAATCATTATGTAGATTATTCTCTAAAAAATAGGTAGTTCGGCAATAACGAAACCTAAATGTTCAACATCACAACAAACAATTAAATACAAAACGCCTTAAACGATAAAACTGATATTGCTACATTAATTTTTATTAGCACGAATTGGCCAGTTATAATAATTAAAATTAAAATTGCATTCAGATAAGTACGAGTGCTTTTTTTCATTCAATATGGAGCCGTTCAATTTGTACCTCTTTCTAATACCAACTAACAGAAAGATAAAGAAAATAAAATAACACAGTAGGACTAATACTAGTTAGACCATTCCATCAACTCACTCTAGATTGATTGTAGGTATGTATGTAAAGCAATCTTCCGTTTTTACTTTTATTACAAAGAACTAGAGATAATATAACATTATGACATTAATTACATGCGTTCGTATTTTACACGTGCTACACCCGCTGTGTTTTTTTGTAATATGTTCAAAGTGGGGGCCAGTACACAGTACATTTGAAACATGGCAGTAGATATCTTCCCAACAAGGTTGTCTCGCAACCTAGATGTTCGGACAACACGCAAAGCCTGATTTATTCTACGCTGCCGCCGAAACGAAGGACAGGGCAGTGACTCCGTCTTTTATTCATTTCCAGAATATTAAGACTTGGAGATAATGCACTTGATATGCGACGTACTTTGCAGTTACCTACTATTAATATAAATTATAAAAAAAAGGCGAATGTATCAATGACACTTTGATTTAGAGGCCATATAACGTCAGAGGTAACTGTGTTCTATGTTTTTACCAGCATTACAAAGCTATAATGCAGGTAAACCCTTGCAATTAATGTTATGCTGCAGTAGTATTCCTTGCAGAAATTACACTTTTTATATTATAAAGTAACCTTTCATGTTTACGAGTCATGGATTGTAAAAGTAGATTAAATAGATATTTTCTAACTAAAACATATATAAACCCTTAGACATGCAACACGAGGAACACAGAAAGAAATTATATGCATTAATAAAAGAAAATGAGAATAATTCTGACGTCTTTTAATAATTTAATATTCACATTACTTTCTCATAAAATATGTTGGTGGTGGTGGTGGTGGTGTTGGTACGGCTCAAAATAAGTCGATTTAACTAAACTTGCCTTAGCAATGGTTCAGCTAACTCAGCTTGTATTCGTTCGAAGTGAAACACTTTAATATTGTATAAAAAGGCGGAGTTGCCAATATGAATTCAGTAGTATGAATGAGGCGGAGGTATAAAAGCCACAAAATCCATCATTTTCTCCAATCTTGGATAGACTTCTCACCAAGACTAAAGCAACAATTCATTTAGTTAACCGATTCTTAATTAAGACCCAAAATACTGGACCTTAGTTATCACATATACATATAGCCACTGCAATTAACACCAGAAGTGATCCTACATAATACACTTTGACACTGAAATGTAAATTGTACCTATGGGGAAGATAAACAATGTCGCAAATTGGCAAGAATTCAGATTTACGTAGAAGTGTATTAAATTAGTTTTTTTTTAAGTATCTACCTATTGTTATATTGGGGCAAAAATTGTCGTAAATGTGCAAAAATGTATTCATTAATTTAACTCACTGGATACACTCAGTACCTACCTACTTTAAACATGTTCACCCACACCAATTATTTATAGTGTACGTATTTCTAGAAATAATGCATAATAATCAGTTCAGCTTTAACTTCCCAAAAACGACGGCTATGTTTGCTTACTACCCGTAAACATATCGTTTTAGACTGTACATCGCCCTAGTTAAGTTCAACCAATTCGTGACCCTTTCGGCGCCCCTTTTATTAATGCGCGGTATATCCCCTTACCATAAATCTCCCTTATCGAGGGAGAACACAAATATTTTATTTGCAAGAACGTCTTCCAAAGGAAGCCGCAACTTGTCTACCACAAAACAGGGAAATATTACAATACAATAATTAAGTATATCAATAGTAGGTATCTTCTTTATTAAAAAATGCAAAACTTCTTTAGACTTAGTAGAACTCTTTTTTTTCGAACATCATTTCCGCCTCAGGTTCCGCTCTTCCGTTCGCCTTATCGTCTTTCATTCCGCTGTCTTTTGATTTTTTTTCGGTGTCATAGTGCATGGTAAATGATATTTTTGGGACGGGTACGCCTTGGATTACTAGGGGCGGCAGTCCGAACAGTTCAGGAGCCATGCTCTCCAAGCTGTCCAATCTTAGAGTAGCATTTTTCCAAACTTCGTAAGGTACTTCGTCTGGTGGGATCATCACCACTTGCATCCCAGCACGCCTCGCTCCTGTGACCCCATTGGGAGCATCCTCGAAGACTAGACAATCAGCTGGATCTGGATTGTCTGGAAATCTGGAAGCGCACACCAGATATACGTCTGGAGCCGGTTTTCCCAATTTTACTTCGGGATCAGACCCGCCGCACACGATGTGGTGGAACAAATCGAAGACTTTTCTATGACTTTCCGTTTTCAGGAGCATTAAGTCTTCTGCTGATGAAGTGGCAATTGCTATCGGCACCTCGTGTTTGGAAAAATGCCTGATCAGCTCCTCAGCACCTTAAACACTATTTATTATACCTTCTTTCTTACATCTTTGGAGAACAATTTTTTACCTGGCAGAAAATCTATACTGGAGCATTTGGTAACGGTCAACTCATTATACATTTTAACGAATTCGTCATTTGTGAGAGGTAAACTTAACTCATTTATCAACAGCTTCGCGATATCTTGCACGACAGCTCCTGCCGTTTTGCCATGCAGGTAACTCGAAAACCTTTTTTCATACTTTTTGCAGATCTCTATCAGCACTTGTTCGATTAAAGTCTCGGTATCTGCATAAACATAAAATGAAATAACAAGTTAGAAAAACATTCTTAATGTATTACCTAATATAGTGCCATCCAAATCAAAAATTACGTGGGTAACCTTTCTGTAGGGTAGTTTGGGGCAACACTGCCTTTTCATAGCGTTAAACGGATGGATGATATTTTACTATTACAATTTAAAATTATAAAGACTGAAAATTATTAAATTATGCATGTTTGAGTGACGTTTTGTTGATGTCAAATTAGATATCAATTTTGAAAACAAACCTACAAATGATAATATTTCTAATAAATCCGTAAATATGTTACTACAATGATAACCACAACTTTTTTATACGGTATCTATATTCAGTAGATATTCGAGATGGAATGAAATCGTTTCCCGGAAGTATTCTTCGCTGCAGAAAACACTGTAATAAGGAATCCCTGTCCAATTTAAAATGGGTCAGGACTTCTGACGTGACAAAGCGGATTACTCCTAGTTAAATTAGATCTATAAAACAAAAATCACCCTTCTTATCTGTCCTCCTGCGATTAAACTCAGTCTCTGGTGCATAGCGAATTAAGATAGATGTCTCTACTCTAATAAGAACTGGAACGTTAGTAGAAGGATCCGCTTTTCCGGTGGGTCAGGGCCGACTTGCAATGCACGTTATTGTTAGATATATCTTATAAAAATAATATTTATTTACTTAACAAGTAAAGATAAACATTATTACCGTCTTAGGTCGAGTGGTATAATCACATAAATGTGGTAATAATGTAATATTTAAGACTATAGGTATTTAAAAAAATAATAATTATATTGTACTGTATAAACACTTTTTTTAAAGAATGGTTACATCTAAAATGGGTTGCACTGTATAATGTCTATGTAACTTACCTCTTTTTTTAAAATATACATTATATTATTATCTCTCGTATTTTTTTAGGTATTAATAAATTCAAACGAATTCATTTTTTTTTTCTAGAAAATCTAATCAAATGAAGTCACCTAAATCTACAATATTTCTTCAATCACCAATTCTTAAGAAATAATAATATCAAATTCTTGTTTCGCTTCCCATGGAAGGAACAGGGTAATTTGAAAATATTTTGTCGTTTGTTGACAGTACAGTAGAAATATATAGGTATACTAGAACACTTGCACGTAGTACACTAATCAAGTGTGTATTTTTATGTAGCTGGCGGCAAATTAATATAATATACAGGGTGTTCCGAATTTTATGCAGGAAACTTCGAAGGCAGATAGATCTCTTTAAAATAATAGGCATTTGCCTTATAAACATAGGTCTGGAACGGCACCGTTTTAAAGATACAGGGTGTTGAAGTTGTCAAAAAAAATTGATTTTTCGTTTATATCTCCGAAATCTATTAACCGATCTCAATAAAATTTGGTACATATAATGTATGATAGTAGGCCTTATATTCCCTGAAATATGAGCTTTAAAGGTTCAACCAGTGGTGTTCAACTGGACAGAGGTCACCCCCTTTTTTACAAAAAAAACCTACGCCACTGTATTTTTACAAGTTATTGTAACGGATTTATATTCTAATGCACTAAATACGTGAAAAATTTTTTGCCCTAAGATTCGCCGGTCTCAAATTATTCATACCAATACAATCCCCTTGTGGCAGGCACTTCTAACGATAATAATACAAGAATATTTGTTTATGTGTAAAAGTAAGTGCAATTTGTAAGCACATTAACAAAATTATTTACACTCCTTTCTACACCACCTGTGAGGTAGTGTGCGATATAAACAAAAAAACTATTTTTTTTAAACCTCAACACCCTGTATCTCTAAAACGGTGCCGTTCTAGACCTATGTTTATAAGGCAAACACATATTATTTTAAAGAGATCTATCTACCCTCGAAGTTTCCTGCATACAATTCGGACCACCCTGTATAATTAATAAAATTTTAACTTACTCATTACTTCATTTAAAAAAGAAGTACAAAAAGCTTTCTTCATTAAGTATAAATAAAAATATAGTGATATTCAATGCTCAATGTATTTAAACAGAGAATCGATACGAAATCGTGAGATCTGGAATCCCCAGTTGAAATTGGTTCGAAGGGTGTTCGAATATGCGCAGATACTGAGATTCATCATTTTTTAAATTTTCATAAAATGTAGGTATCTATATAAAACAAACAAACTTTAATTTGTTTAATTGCTATTTTGGATTATCATACATAATTACATATTTTAATGACAAGGTACGTTGTTTTACGCTTCAGTAGAGCTAGATGAGGCGTCCACTATAGAACACCTAAATCTGCCAAAGTAGAACACGACATTAATGAAGGAGCCAACAGGGGCGGAACTAATCCCCCTATACATTTTATTGGAGGTTTCTTTTCGGAAACAGTCTTAACAACAACAATCTTTTCGCTTTGATTAATGGGTTTTTGGAATTGTACAATACAGAGCATTATTGATGCTGTAATTTAGCAAAGGCCGTAAACATTAAGAGTGTAACTCTTTCTGTAGTTCTACGCTCGTCTTGCTATCTTTGAGAAGCAAATTGTAAGTATTCGCAGCACAGCTTAATAGTATTAAATTATAGTGAAAGTTTTAATGCAAATTTTCCAAAATATATTACATTTTTCAGGTAATTTAAAAAAAGTTTCAAATTCGTTTATTTTAAGGAACGTTTAAGGGGAACGCTCTTCTTTAATGCTTAAAATTCAAAACGCTACAAAACTAACTCGAAACGATTTTTAATAACTGAATAAGAATAATAATAAGACCTTAAACCTAAAAAAATAATTTATACAAGTTGAAACAAATCTTTAAATTCTTTGTTAAGAAAAAATGTATTATCATAAAAGATGTTTTATAGTACTTTCATTCTGTTCTGGACAAAGGGCATATGTACTCTATGGAAGTTTTTTTAAATACTTTTTACTGATAGTACTAACTTCGTCTAATGTTTTCCACCTTACAAATAGATTTTTTTTCTTTGTTTTTTTTTTAAACATAAAACACCACAGAAATAAGACAACCCCCAAATCCAAAAGCCAAAGGCTTGTGCGAAAGGGGGCTACACTTGAAAAAACGCGGACAAACACCCATTATCCATCGACATTGCCAGTGCNGTGTATTTAAACAATGTACAGTAAAATCTAAATAATAATTACAGAAATAAAACAAAAGCAAAAACGCAACACTCAATACATTAAACACATAAATTAAAATTAAAACTAAAATTAAATTCATCATTATATTCAAAAACCAAATATATCATAACAATATATTCTATTATTATCTCTCGTATTTTTTTAGGTATTAATAAATTCAAACGAATTCATTTTTTTTTCTAGAAAATCTAATCAAATGAAGTCACCTAAATCTACAATATTTCTTCAATCACCAATTCTTAAGAAATAATAATATCAAATTCTTGTTTCGCTTCCCATGGAAGGAACAGGGTAATTTGAAAATATTTTGTCGTTTGTTGACAGTACAGTAGAAATATATAGGTATACTAGAACACTTGCACGTAGTACACTAATCAAGTGTGTATTTTTATGTAGCTGGCGGCAAATTAATATAATATACAGGGTGTTCCGAATTTTATGCAGGAAACTTCGAAGGCAGATAGATCTCTTTAAAATAATAGGCATTTGCCTTATAAACATAGGTCTGGAACGGCACCGTTTTAAAGATACAGGGTGTTGAAGTTGTCAAAAAAAATAGATTTTTCGTTTATATCTCCGAAATCTATTAACCGATCTCAATAAAATTTGGTACATATAATGTATGATAGTAGGCCTTATATTCCCTGAAATATGAGCTTTAAAGGTTCAACCAGTGGTGTTCAACTGGACAGAGGTCACCCCCTTTTTTACAAAAAAAACCTACGCCACTGTATTTTTACAAGTTATTGTAACGGATTTATATTCTAATGCACTAAATACGTGAAAAATTTTTTGCCCTAAGATTCGCCGGTCTCAAATTATTCATACCAATACAATCCCCTTGTGGCAGGCACTTCTAACGATAATAATACAAGAATATTTGTTTATGTGTAAAAGTAAGTGCAATTTGAAAGCACACTAACAAAATTATTTACACTCCTTTCTACACCACCTGTGAGGTAGTGTGCGATATAAACAAAAAAACTATTTTTTTTAAACCTCAACACCCTGTATCTCTAAAACGGTGCCGTTCCAGACCTATGTTTATAAGGCAAACACATATTATTTTAAAGAGATCTATCTACCCTCGAAGTTTCCTGCATAAAATTCGGACCACCCTGTATAATTAATAAAATTTTAACTTACTCATTACTTCATTTAAAAAAGAAGTACAAAAAGCTTTCTTCATTAAGTATAAATAAAAATATAGTGATATTCAATGCTCAATGTATTTAAACAGAGAATCGATACGAAATCGTGAGATCTGGAATCCCCAGTTGAAATTGGTTCGAAGGGTGTTCGAATATGCGCAGATACTGAGATTCATAATTTTTTAAATTTTCATAAAATGTAGGTATCTATATAAAACAAACAAACTTTAATTTGTTTAATTGCTATTTTGGATTATCATACATAATTACATATTTTAATGACAAGGTACGTTGTTTTACGCTTCAGTAGAGCTAGATGAGGCGTCCATTATAGAACACCTAAATCTGCCAAAGTAGAACACGACATTAATGAAGGAGCCAACAGGGGCGGAACTAATCCCCCTATACATTTTATTGGAGGTTTCTTTTCGGAAACAGTCTTAACAACAACAATCTTTTCGCTTTGATTAATGGGTTTTTGGAATTGTACAATACAGAGCATTATTGATGCTGTAATTTAGCAAAGGCCGTAAACATTAAGAGTGTAACTCTTTCTGTAGTTCTACGCTCGTCTTGCTATCTTTGAGAAGCAAATTGTAAGTATTCGCAGCACAGCTTAATAGTATTAAATTATAGTGAAAGTTTTAATGCAAATTTTCCAAAATATATTACATTTTTCAGGTAATTTAAAAAAAGTTTCAAATTCGTTTATTTTAAGGAACGTTTAAGGGGAACGCTCTTCTTTAATGCTTAAAATTCAAAACGCTACAAAACTAACTCGAAACGATTTTTAATAACTGAATAAGAATAATAATAAGACCTCAAACCTAAAAAAATAATTTATACAAGTTGAAACAAATCTTTAAATTCTTTGTTAAGAAAAAATGTATTATCATAAAAGATGTTTTATAGTACTTTCATTCTGTTCTGGACAAAGGGCATATGTACTCTATGGAAGTTTTTTTAAATACTTTTTACTGATAGTACTAACTTCGTCTAATGTTTTCCACCTTACAAATAGATTTTTTTCTTTGTTTTTTTTTTAAACATAAAACACCACAGAAATAAGACAACCCCCAAATCCAAAAGCCAAAGGCTTGTGCGGAAGGGGGCTACACTTGAAAAAACGCGGACAAACACCCATTATCCATCGACATTGCCAGTGCCGACACCGGGGATCGAACCCGGACCAGAGTAGGAAGCCTAGCCGAGAAATGCTTGCCACCGCACTCTCGACCGACTGCGCTACCGTGGCGTGTTTACTTTATCTTTCAGAATCTGACGCAGAAACAACTTCATTGAGATCAAATTGGTCTTGGACATCGTAAAATTTTGCCTTCCTAAGAAAAATTTATTTCAAAATATGTGTTATGGTATGGTATTTTTTCATAATGTTCTGTTCAGTAAATTTAATAACATCGGAAAAGCATCCACTGTAGAGGGTTAGTAAATAAACTAATATTGTGCAAACTGCCAAAGCAAATATATCACATTTATATACAAATATTTGTTGTTACATTTAACGAAACAAAATTTTGATTTGTATATTCGAAACGCAAGTCAATTGTTTTTTATATAAATATACCTACACATATATTTCTTTAATATCGTCACAACTTTAGTCCTTCCCATTTTTTTTCTCGAAATAGATAGATAAGTAAAAAAAGAGGAGGAGTAGTGTAAAATAGATGTTATTGTTGGTATTGTTACCTTTTATACATATACATATGCAGCCGCATTCCGTGTGAACACCTGAGGTTTGATTCAAAGCAACCACGATAATTTTCATTTCATAATAAAATATATATCGATTCCTATTATTACAATATTTGAAAAATAAACAAGTGTTACAGTAGAATGTTACGTGAATTACCCTGTATAAATAAAAATAATGATAATACAGCCTATTTATGATGAAATAAGACTTGTGGAAGAAAATGAACTGGAATATTACCGGCACCCTGAAAAAATACTAAAACTGTTCACACTGTCAACAAATCTGGATTTTATCTGCGAATATTTACTATTTCGTAAAAATTCAATGAAAATAAATAGAACAGTTCATTTTTTACAGTGAGGAGTGACTTGCTAAGATTGAAGAATGCTATAACTATTTCTAATAAATTAACATTTAAAAAAATAATAGTACAAAAATATTCATGACAAAACAGTCTATTTTTTAAATCATGGGTATGTAAAAATATGTCAAAGTTCGGCAATTTTTAAAGCACATTTGGCTGTTAAACGGCACTTATTTTAGATATTATGTGTCTGTGCGAAGCACAGAATGAATATTTACACTGGCAACTATATTATAATTAAAACACAACAAACTTGATTCCCGAACAAAGTTGTTTGACTATTAGCAGTCGGTAGGGATTTGTGTTGGGAATACATTCTGGAATTAATTAAACATAACAGCGCCGTTATGAATCTATTTTTAGACGTAATTAGTGTAAAAAGCTCGTCACTCAATTACTCTAGTCTCCGAAATATGGAGGAAAACGGCATTTGAAGGAGACGGCGAAGGTTATTGTTTATAATATAGAAGAATAGCTACATCTTAATTTTATAAAAGCCAACTAAATACATATGTACCTATACAGTATGTCCACGGTTAGAGTGGAAAAGAAGAGGGAAAATATTTTTATTGTTCATTTTACGAGGAAAAGGCTTTTTTGATTAAAAATTTTGTTAGTCTTTAATATGCGGTTGGCATGGAGGGTGATCAGAAAATCGGTAGTAAATATAAAAATCGTTCAAGAATAAACTGCCTTTGTTTTTAACAATACAGAAATATGTTACCTATTAAGGAGTTGCTTAGAATTGAAATTTATATTATAATTTCAATTTGTGTATGTATCGTCCTACTTTGATATATAGAAACGGACAGTAGAACATTTTTATTGGACAATTTTTACGAGAAAAAGACATTCTTGATTAAAAATTTTACAAGATGAAAGCTCTCCATGCCAACCGCATTTAAAGACAAGCAAAAATTTTAATCAAGAATGTCTTTTTCTGATGAAAAATAAAAAAAAATCCTCTTTTCTACTCTAAACGTGGACATACTGTATGTTTCATTTTGAATTAATAGTTTGTCATTCTATCTTTATTGTCTCAGAAACCGAAAGAGATGTTCGGTTACAAACGATAATAATATGTATTATTAACCATCCAATAACAATTTTGGATCGGACGTTTGTTATTTCGTACACAATAGAGTTACCTACTATTCTAATCTCGTGCCTCTGACATAAATCCAAGTTGGAATGGCTCCATGCGATCGGGCAGGTAATTATAAATATTGACAAATTCACAAATAACTGCCAACCGTTTGGAAATAATTAATATAACGTTCCGTTATGGAGTTCTAGTCCTGACAATTAACCGTAAATAAAGGATGTTCATTAGCAGTTTAGTTATTTTAATTTGGATCAGTTATTTTAATCGATCGAAACCATTGTTGAGAGAGCTGGCAGAGTTTTACATTTCGTTGAAGCTGTAAAATTTATTGGACCTTTCTATGCCGGAGTATTCACTTAGGGACTTTCGCATAATAATAAATATTTTATACTGTGATCTAATATTTGTAGCGTTTACTTATTTCAATTAAAATATGGAATGATTATAAAATATTATCAGACACGTAATTAGAGTAAATTCAACTTTTAACTGTTGTTTGGAACTTATGTTTTACTTTAAAAAAAGAAACATTTCAGTTGTTTAATGATCATAGCTGTTCCGAATAAACTTAGTCTTTCAGAATATGTAATTTAAAATAAGAATTCCAATAAGCGACAAATATAATAGGTCATACATAGGTACATACATGTATAAAATCAGATGTCATTTATTTTACACTATTTTGGGCAAAAAATATAAACAATATCCGCGATAATTTTTAAGATGCAAGCGGCGAATGCGGTAAGCTCCGAGACAAGATAATTTTGACATTGCCGTTCGTGTTTACACATTAATTTGAACAACATTCGTTTTATTTCCCATTATTAGTAATTTTATTATTAAACTGCGATTATTTGATTTTCGTGATATTTTATAGCTTTCAAATATTTCATAAATAAATTTTAATGCAAGTATTTATGTCTACCTTGTTTGTTTCTAGCATTACAATTTATTGTAGATTCTTTGAGGTTATAACTATGAAGTTATCCGTTGTGGAATACTAACATTTCCTATTTAAGTGCCAACGAAAGCTCTCGTTGTATATCAGAAGGAGAGGCAGTTTTTAACGCTGGTCATGTGGTACTAAATATGTGGAAAAATTGGGCAAAGTGATTTAAATATAGAAATTTATTCATTGTGTCTGCAAACTAGTGCCCCTACTAACAACGCTCTTGAAATTCAAGGAATATTGTGTATCGACAATAATATTTTGAAATTTCTTCAATTTGATGAAAACTTAATTCTGGATTTTTTTTGACCATGAAAACAACCATGAACAGAACAGTAATAGTTCGACAATTTCTTTTTTTTATCCATAACCCTAGATAATGTCCATAACTGCTGAAGTTTTCCTCAGACTATTTTTTCAATATAACAGTGTTCAAAAGCAAACACTATACACAGTTTTAAATAAAATACAAAACGAAATGTCACACACAAGAAAATGTTTACCTAGTTTCACTAGTATCACTTGTCACTGCCAGAGGGCGAGCTCTTAGCTGCATTCGCGGATAGTATATAATGTTGTGAAAACGTATTACTTGGGGTGTTGGTGGCTTAGAGCGCAACGCGTCATCTTACTAATCTAAAGGTTCGGGGTTCAATCCCCGATGAGGTAAGGTTTTTTTTCAATTAATAATAATATTTCAAATGCAATTTTTCATCGTATCGTCACGAAGTGAACGATTTCTCTTGGTCGGTGTTGCCAAATATATGCTGATTAGAGGCGCGCTAGATTCGTTGTTAAATTCATCTAGAAAATATAAAATATATCATAAGTCAAGAGAAATTCATTTGAAATAAAACATGGTAAGTTATTTGGATAAGCAAGTAAAATTAAAAATGATCAATGAACATCTTCTAGGTATTTTTTGTTCTTTTTATATTCTTGAAAAATGACAGAAAAAGTTTTGTAAATGTTTTATAGGTTGTTTTTTTTTTTGTGACTAAAATGAAATTTCAATCAATACTGACTGAAATTTTTTAATCACCGGTG
Source organism: Anoplophora glabripennis (assembly GCF_000390285.2). Lineage (NCBI taxonomy): Eukaryota > Metazoa > Arthropoda > Insecta > Coleoptera > Cerambycidae > Anoplophora > Anoplophora glabripennis. The sequence goes on along the minus strand of NW_019416747.1, from coordinate 479,806 downwards.
AAATAAAAATAATTATAATTTAAATAAAGAAATCATTAAACAATTAACTATTTATTAGCACTATTAGTACTAAAATAAGGGCGCGGCGGTAGCCGAAGCTGCACGGTAAAACCATATTAGGTTCGAATCCTGCACGCGGCAGGAAAATTCCAAGGAATTTTCCTATCGTACCAATGGATGTTTCTGATTGTTAAGGTGGAGAGTAGTATAAGTAGGCAAAAAGGACCCAAGCATGACCTAATTGCTGGCGAGCTTCATGACCTTTACCTTCTTTTATATCTACTAAAATAAAAAATTGCATTGTCAATTCCATTATCAAAACTAACACAAAGGGGCTCATTTTATGATACATCGTTCTGTTAATATTATTACCGTAGCCGTAGAACAAGCAGTTGGTAGAGATAGCGTTAGAGCTGTTGTCGTACAAAATTCAAAATATCCTTCAGTTACTTTGTAGCTTTTCTAACCTCCAAAACGTTTCAAAGTCGTTCATTTTATTTTTGCTGCCTGTTTATTAATAAAAGCAATATTTTTATATTGTTAAAAAAAAAGTTGTTGTAGAATGTTGAACTTAAATGTATGACGGATGTAACTACAAAAAAGCTTTATTATCTTACTTATCTTCTACCTATCTTAAAATCTTATATTTGTCAGATACATTTAATTAATAATATTTTTAAGTTTTTCCATAACATATTTATGTAGTTAAGAAGAATAAAGAGTGTACCTAACTTTAGGTTAGAGCAGGATAATTGAACACGGATATTTATCTTCTTACATTTTATTTGCAGTTTGAATAGTTTCGAATAAAATTATTTTTAAATCTTATTTTGTTTGTTTTCTCGGAACTTGTAATTTGTCTGATCGCATTATAATAATTATTTCACCATTTATTTTGAACTTCTGGAGTCAGTTTTTAATCCTTATTTTTTTTCAGTGATTGGTTTTAACATCGGGTGAGGATATTTTGTATTTTAATTTCTGTATTTAAACTTAACGCATATATGTATGTATAAACGACAGCATGGTATAGGGCATTTTCAATCTTTATAGTCGTTCAACTTTTGTTTACCAAATAAATAAATTAATTCATAATAAGCATAAGAAAGAAAATAGGTTATAACACTTGAATTTTCTACATTTAAACAAATAGTATTCCCAACAGTTTTTACTTGTACAAGTTTTTATCTATAACACCTAGAGATACTGTTGCTTGCATTTGCATGTATGCCCGGAAGATAAACAGCGCATATAAATTGACGTCACAGTCTTTGCTTCCTTGCCAAAGTTTTTGCCTACTTCGCAGCATCTATTACAAGAATATCTTAGGTAGCTTTAAAATCGGTAGCGACAAATTGAGGATTTCTGTGAGATTTCTTTCGAATTTATTAAAGTGCTTTTTGACAACAGCCAAATACATTGTTGCAAGTTTCAAATTGAAAAATTGCTGGAATGATTAAGTAAATTCAATTAAAAAAAAAGAACTAATCCCGCTTTACTTAAATTATAAATCTTGTCTTGTCACATTTGTATCGGGTCTGAAAAATCCTCCGTATCCAAATATGAAAATTTATGTGGTGATTGAAAACGAATAATTAAAATCTCCGGCGACGTTCCAGAAATAGTAACGGTCCATGAAAAGCTACAATCCACTTTTTCCGAGATGTTTATCAAGAGGAATTGATTGATTAGAAGGCAGAGATACTAGGCCTGTTTTTATCGTGTTCCCAAGGCTTTCCAGCTGCGGCATAACAAGGATATCGAGCGATAAAAATCAGTCGCAGTGCTCTTTCGCCCACAGTCCATGTATTCCAGATTTATCAAAAGGATGCCCTGTCGCATTCAGAGGACGACAATTGGAGCCTCATTCTAAACATCATATAGGTATACATTTTTCTGTGTAAGGATGGTAGTTTTTACAGAATGTCCCGTATTCCATCATGTTCTCATAAATCACACGTTAATTGAATTTTTAACTAAGATTTCTTTCTGTTCACAGAAAAAAATGTCCAGTAGGCAATATAAAGACCAGGTACCTGGTGTTACGCGGTTTATGGTTATGTTTAATGGAGCGATAACCAAAACAAACATAAAAGACTCCTCGAATTGAGTACGAATTATACTGTGCACTTCCTTGACCAGCAGCGGTCGTAAATCTTATATTTTATTGCCATATAAATGGGTGCATGCGTTATATGATATTATATGACAGAATGAGGCGGTGACTGTAAACTGACGTCATCCCCAGGCTAGATAATCTGCTTGTGCAGCATTCTATGGTGGTTACTTTTTGTTGCTTTTCCAACATGATTACACAGTAAGAAATATCGACAAGTATTTTGGAATTGGTACAGGGTGATTCACTAAATTTTGACCCCCCCCTCTAACTTTTTTGTTTTAAGAGTTATAAAAAAATGTGAAATATAAATGTTGCACGAGTTTTTATGAATTTTTCGAAAATGATAGTAGGAAAACAAATGAAGTACAAACAAAATGGCCGCGGATGTTAACTTTGTTAATTTAAATGTAACACCCTGTATATGTTTACATATTTGGATAGAACGTTCCCTGTTGAGCATAGTCATGTAGGGTTTGTTGGGCCCATCTCTAATAATAAGCGAGATACTATTAAAAAACGAAAAGAAGGTTTTTTATTAAGAAAATATGACATCTTGTAATTGTTAGACCTCTTTCAGACATTTCTGCCCTTTTTCCAATTACGTAAGGATTTACAGATTTAGTTAAAATATATTTAGACATATCGCACACGGATATGGTCCAACATGCGAATAGGTAATGTAACGAAATCTCACTAATTAGGCTAAGAGGTCTAATTACTCATGGACATTATATGGTAGGTTGTGACAATGACAAGTAGTAAGGTCTTGACAACATTGTTATTGATTGACAGTTTGTATTATTATTTAATTAAAATAGGTTGCACAGAAGTAGAAAATTATTTAGAGTTAAAATAGAGTATGGAGAACTTTGCTCTATTTTTATTCCTATAATATTTCAATTTTCTACTTCTGTGTAACTCATTTTAATTAAATAATAATATAAACTGTCAAACAATAACAATCTTGTCATGACATTACCTGTCACTGTCACGGCCTACCATATAACATTGTCCATGAGTAATTAGGCCACTTACGGCCTAATTAGTGAGATTTAGTTAAAGTATTTATACGCTTTTTGGACCAAATCAATGTCCGATCTGTCAATATATATTACAACTAAATCTGTAAATCCTTACGTAATTGGAAAAAGGCAGAAATGGCTAAAAGCGGTTTAACAATTACAAGATGTCTTATTTTTTTAATAGAAAACCTTCATTTCGTGTTTTAATAGTATCTCGCTTATTGTTAGAAATGGACCCAACAAACCCTACATGACTATGCTCAACAGAGAACGTTCTATCCAAATATGTAAAAATATACAGGGTGTTCCATTTAACTTAACAAAGTTAACACCCGCGGCCATTTTGTTTGGACTTCATTTGTTTTTCTAATATCATTTTCGAAAAATTCATAAAAACTCGTGCAACTTTTATATTTCACATTTTTTTTATAACTCTTAAAACAAAAAAGTTAGAGGGGGTCAGAATTTAGTGAATCACCCTGTACAATAATTTTACACGTTTTAGTTGCAGAAATGTTGATAGAGTCAAAATATTTACAAAAATCTTAAATGACAAAATAATTTATGCTAACATAAGCAATTTACCAAAATCAAGTTTAAAATTTAAACGAGAGCGGGTAAAACCTTTCCGTTCCTGACCTCCAATGGGGTAAATTTTACCCTTTCTCCTTGTCGACTTTCCTGAGCCAAAAATAGTGAAAATTTTGTGATTTTTTTTGCTGTAGGTTAGGAATGTCCTAATCGCTATTAATGGGAAAATAATAGGCTATTTTCCTTCCTTCCCTACCTAAAGTATAAGAGCTTACTCCTTGCTGAATTGTCTTGAGTAGAGTGTGTCAATTAGTATCTAGTTATAGTTAATTTCAATCTTGCTCCTGCCATCGTCAACTGGTATTCTAAAAGGTTAAGCTTAAAGCTGGGGGTTGACAGCAGGAAATTACAGTGAAAGCCAATAAACAAATTCATCTCAACCGCTAATTGACGTTTAAATTGACTTTATTTTTGGACCGCCGATTGTGTCAAAGTAGATGTAAAAAGGATTTGTATCACGCGGCTAATGCTCATATCATTTTCTCTAGTTAACGCATTAACATTTATATGTACATACCTATATTGATTCAAGTCGATAATCCGTTAGGATTTATGGATACCCTATAATATATCATCAGATAAAATTATACTTACACTGTATAATAGACGAGAATATCAATCTATTTTCAGAAATCTACTAATCTAGACGTTGACGTGTAAATATAGCTTTGTGACAATCTACACATTTAATTACTTTAATATTAACATCCTTTCCTCTGATCACATCTGGAAAAAACTCAGTTCAACTTGTTTTTTTTTTTAAGTTTACGAAAGAGTACCTAATATCCTTTCTTCATCCGCACTCTTGAAAATATGTTTCCACTTCGTATCACACAAATTAAAGCGAAATTTTGTAAGAGTTATTTATTTAACCTAAAATTTATTCCAATATTTAAAGGTCACGTAGAAAAAGAAACGGTTAAGGGTTATTTCCACTTGAAAGCAGCTTAACGGAAAAGAAAAAGCAAGGGTTCGCAATAAAATGTTTCTTATTCAACTGGGGCCTGAATGGCATAAAATCCTTTTACGTTTCGTAAGATCGGAGGTCATTGAACGTAAATGAATTTTTTTTTTCAGAAAAACTAATGATACGCAAAATGCCGTAAAAGATATTTTTCTCTAAAATTATTATAAATGTGAAGGAAATAAAATTACTGCTCCAAACAAAATTACTGGTATTGTAACGTGGCTTTAATCACTTATGAAGTCTCTATAGATAGTATCAAAAAAGAGTGGGATGGACAAACGGGTTAATCTTAGAAGTCCCATTTTCGTATCCAATAATTCAGCTTCACGTTTCTCCTCATTCAATTGTTATACTTATACACCAATTATAAAAGAGGTCACATGCGTAATCGCGATAACCTTGCGTGTGTGGCAACGGTAGTTTATATCAATACGTGACACCTTTTTATTTTCTTCGGTTATGTTATTTTAATGGTGGCAATCAATTTTCGTGTAGGAAGAAATACACAGTGTACTGTAATCGCTTAAACGCCTATCAACGTTTTAGGTCGATACGACAAAGTTGTTTATTTGAATGGGTGTGGTGAAAACAAGCCTCCAGCCATATACCTTATTCTCAAATTCCAAAAAATAGCTTATTTTTTTCGCAACGGTTGCAGTACGAGACAGATTTATTTTCCTGAGGTGCTGGTTTTTAGGTGTCTACACTTAACATTGACATTTACTTAATTTTCTTACTATATTTATATTTTACTGTAAAACTGCACAATTCTCCTACATATGAGCATACTTACCGCTGCCATTTTACCACGTAAACTTTTACTGTAAACTGATAACAATATTTGGCGCATAATAACAATGCAGCATTTCTTGAGTAGCAAGCACATAGTCACGAAATAAGTGAGCCAACTTTTTGTTCACAAACAGGAAATTTCTCACAAATTTAAAATTCAAATTTTGTATTCTAGACGATTCTTTAGTTAATACATATTGTATTTATTATTACTCGTATATAGTTATGTCATTGTTACAATGAACAAAGTGGAGTTTTTTCACTAAAATCATTATAAAAGTTGTTGAAGTTCCTTTATTCGTTCGACAATATTAAATACTTTTCAACACAATATTTAATAAAATATGTACCTACATAAATATAGTGAAACATCAAATCTTCATTTCACCGTTCCTGACGGTGTAAATCCAAAATACAAAATATTCCAATGTGTATATATAAATTACTTGCTCATATTTTTAAATAGTTTATAACTTTCTTCCTGGAACACACAGGCTCTCCTTTAATGGTCCCAAGAACTTGAACTTCTAGGAAACATTTTTTTTTAACTAGGCAATAGTTGCTGGTATCAATGAAAACTGGATATATAAAGAGCGAATAAATCGAATTTATTAAAAGAAAATGTGATAGGGCTTCACTAAACTGAATTGGATTTGTCACGAAATACAGGTAGTGTATTAAAATACAAAAACTAATTCGAAACTTTTCTTATTGCATAATTAAAAAGAATTTACTTATTTAATTATTGAATAATAAATAAGACTAACCAAAAAAATATATATAAAATATATATTTATATAGAGGTTATGCTGAAGCTTAACATGTAATATTTATGTGGTAACAACGTCTAGAGAAAATACAACTAATTAATGATGACGTACCACTTATGAAGAAAACCTCCAGGCACTAAACGGAAACATCAGAAATTATATCTATATTTTTTTACGGTGTATCTACGTAACGCCAGATCAGTAGGTATCATCAATTAATTGCCAGTGTCGAATGTTTTATAATCGGTTACGGGTCTCCAGCACTCCAGCTGTATCGTTTAAGGAAAAAAAGGATCCATATTTTATTCAAACGGGGGAGGTGTGTATCGCACTCGACCCGAGTGGAAAACGTCGTTTAACAACTTCTATAAATATTCGAATAGGAGCTGACACGATTCGAGACCCGTTTCTCGGAGCTAGACACATCGTTCAAGTTTTCGATGTCGTTAGAGGGAGATTGAGGTAATTTGACTGATACGTTACGGGGGCACTGCATAGCTGAGGTCGAGCCTGTCAGAAGTGGGATATGATAGAGAGCGCAGAGAACGGAAAACTTCAGATTTGGAGTGAAGAAGGTGCCGTTGCGAATCAGATATGAAACCGAGATCGGTTTGAGACAGTCACTATTTAAGACGAATGCGTGTTCTTTCATTGAAGTGTGTCAATATTTAATTTTAGATTTATTGCTACCAAAGTCATGTCGTGACTAAACGAGTGAATCTGGATATGTTTGTGCATAAAAAGTTGCCCAGTTATTTAGTAATCACGTTCTTAGTAGATGAATTGTTTACAGAAATATGTAATGCAATGCACTTACCATGCACCAGAAGATGTTTAAGGTATATTTCGGAAATAGACAGTAGTAAGTAGGTATGCTTAAGAAAACTACGTCATTTTGCAGTTTTACAGTGAAATTTAATATTGGAAATTTTCACTTACCTATAATCTCCCTAGTGCTTGAATTATTTCCGGAAATTTTTCCGAAGGAACGCATTTTCTAGAAAAATGCGTGATTGAGGAAAAATTTCCGGACATTAATTCAAGGACGTGGGGGATCCGGTAAGAAAATTTTAGAACCAAAATTTATTTTAAAAATTTGACATGTTTCATTTTGAAACTTATTTCGCCAAAATAAAGTTGGCTTGACAGGTAGACATTGTTTTGTGGTGCATGACATATTTTTTTTCTTCTTAAACGTCACATAATTTAATCGCATTTCACGCGATTTTTTTTAATTCAAAAATGGCTCGTTTTGGAAATGAAAATTCCGAAAACATACAAACAACACGTTCCTTTCACTTCAGTAATAAATGAGACATTTAATTTTTTAATTTGAATATTTATCTTTGCAACACAATTCACTATTGCTAAAATAGAAAGAAAGTAAGTTTTCGTAGAAAAGTGATGTCTATGGCAGTTTATCAATGATTCTTATTAAAACATAAAAAAAACATATTCCTCGCAATTTAGTAATAAAAAATTTTTAAATTCAAATATTTATCTTTGCAGTACAATACTAAAATAGAAGGAAAGTATTTTTTTGTAGAAATGCGATGTCTATGACATCGCATAAATAAACAGTTATTAAACATAAAAAACAGCACATTACATTCACTTTAGTTATAAAAAGGCATTTAATTTTTGAATTCAGATATTTGTTTGCAGTATAAATCACTTAGTATTACTAAAATAGAAGGAAAGAAGTTTTTGATTGTTTGATTGTTTTGATGATTCTTAAAAAATCATAACTGCAATCAAGTAGGCTTAGGTTTGTGATGTCAAAATCGTCTTCGCTATACGTCACGTTGACAGTCATTTTCTTTAGCTTTTAATTGTTTACAATTAAATCATGGCAGTGAACAACCAAAAAACTAATTTAAAACCTTATAGTATATGTAATTCTTGCACCAAAATAGGGGATATTCTTATGTCTCATAAAAATTTAAAGTATTTGCCATATTTACTGAAAAAAACTGGAATCAGTCCGCATCAAGAAAACCTTTTCGCAGATATGCAAAAGATTTTAGAGGAAGATATCCCATCTTTTTTACGTAAAACCAGGCTCAGCAGAACAAAATTTCATCAAATTATTACATATACTTTATGAAACACAGACCTCTAATGGAAATGAAAAATAAAGGTGATAATTATGCTCCTCGTTACTCTCCGTTGCGAAGAGGAGTGTTCCAGCCAGAATTTCAAAAACATTTAGCGTTAATAGAAGAAATCTCGGAACAAATATTTGGTAAATAATTATTTGTATCTATTTATTATTTTAAAATAAATAA
>NW_019416747.1:459234-467805 GCF_000390285.2 Anoplophora glabripennis | reverse complement strand
GGTGGTCTATTCTTGAATTTCAGGGAGTAGAACTTGTGAGGGAAGTGGGCGTGGTTCTCTTAAAAATGCACAACAGGGTATTCTTGAAAAAATATTTAGGGAGGGAGCTACTCCCAAGAGAACTTAAAGTTCTCCTAGTAGAGACTGAGGGAAATAGCAAATCTAACCTAAAATTGTCTGTTTTTGTTTATTTTTGAAGTACCTAAAATGTCAAATGAGTTGAACATTTTATTACATAAATCTAAAATAAACATGGAAAACTTAAATTTAATGCTGTGGAATGACATTATTAACGAGGATGTTGAGGAAGCGGTGGCAGAATTGGCTATTAGAAGAGATGTTTTGCCCCAGACAAATGCATTTCAAGTATCTGTATCTGATAGAAAATTTTTGCAGTTATTTAGAGTAGATAAGCACCTCTGTCATGACATAATTAATATGGTCAACCCTTTCTTAGAACCTCTGCTCTATCCATACAAACCAAGGTAAGTAAGAAATTTGTAGTTAGTTGAGGCACAGCCTAACATAACAAAAATCTGTGGTTGAAGCATGCAATAGGTTTTTACTTATGTTAAAATAATTAAAATTTACAATTTTTGTAGGTACTTGCTGCTCTCAGGTTTTATGCTTCAGGCAGTTATCAGGAACTTACTGGCTCGAACAGTTTTGTCGCCTTTAGCCAAGCTTCAGCTAGTCGAGCTGAATGATGTCAAGAATGCATTAAACCAACCTGAAATTCTAAATAATGTAATAAGGTTCCCTCGAAATATTCTTTTCGATTTCGATCTCCACAAATTTAAATTAAATTGTCAAAATAAAAGTGAAGTTTATCTGCGTTCTGTGTTCTGTCAGTTTTCTGCAATATCATTGGTCGAACAAACCGGCAACGCTGTTCCCCGATTTTGCTCCCTCCCTGATACACCTCGGTACGTTCGAGGTTTCAAGAATTCGGTGTTTTTCTGTCAGGGAGCTCAAATGAGGGAACGCTCCTCGGGAGCTCCCAGGGATAGCTCCCTTCTCTTGCTTTCAAGAATAGACGTCCAGTTCAACACTATGAAAAGGTTAGATGACGTCTTTGCTGTCAACAATTCTAATCGTCTAGTCTAGTTTTATACATATAGTTTGTAGTAAACTTCTGACGACATCGTGTAAAATATGCGAGGCAGCCAATACGAAAACATCATTACCTTCTCTTGCTGCTTGTACAATGGTGCCGCAAACTATCCGAATTCCCTGAATTGCAATGTAAAGCGCGGGTCGGTAATGTATTCCGGTATTGTTCTTTTGGCAGCATACAAATAGGTGATGTGTGTATATATACATACACCGGGCTCCCGACCAACTTTGCACGACGGTCTTGATAATATGCAAAGTATGCCGGAGCTCATTCCTGCAGAAAATGTGCGAAGTATTAGGTACTTGCTTTTTGTTTTCGAAGATTTGCCCTAACACGCTAATTGTCAGTTGTCGTCACAAAGATTCGCGGCCGGCGCTGACACTTGATGTCTCGTTGGTTACTAACAGTGTTGCCAAGACGAGTGTTACGGAATCCGCTAGAAACACTAGAGTTAGTGCGATTCAAAACAGGAATTTAGGGTTATTCTATCGGCTGCACTTTGTGACGTCACTGCAAACTTGTAAATAGTGATTTCACAGTGTGATCAATTTTTTAAAGAACTTATTGTATGTAATTTTCTTTGCAGTGTGCCTATATTTCCATTTGAAATTGAGATAAAAATTTACATTAGTGTCGGTCTTTCAATAAAAAATTTGAAATTTATAATAATTTTTATTTACAAAATAATTATACTAGAATGGAAAAAATGAATATCTATAAAATGTAACTTAATGCAAAACTAAATTACGAGTATAAATTATAATAGTTTAATAGTTTTGTGTAAGTTCACTAAAGTAGTAGGTAAGTAGGTACATATAATCGAGTACTTTCCAGAAATACATTTACGAAAACTATAAGATGTTAGACCTATATCTACTAAAAAAAAACATTGATTTGATTAAACTTATAGGTACCTACTTTTCGGCACCACGTGATAATAAATTCGCACGTCTATTGGTTCACTTTCACATACATATTATATGTAAATTGACACACAAATCACAACTCCGCATTATAATTTCACATTATTAGGTATTACGAATTTACAAAAATTTAATATTTCCGCATTAAACTTATATAAATACAGTGCTCATTTATAAAAAAAAAAATATTAAGTTCTAGTAAACATCGAGACAGTAGAAGAAGCACATATTCATTTTTAAGTAAACTTTTTTACACTAATTATATCGCTACAGTACACGACATTTTAGGCAAAATTGCAATATTTTCACGATTTTTTCAGTGTATGAACTAGGTATTTCATCTCGAATTAAGTTTCTAAAAGGTCGATTTTGTCATTTTAGTGTAACTTATAAAATAAAAGTCTCTCTTTCTAAATTAGACTTATTTGGGGTTTGAAAGATCGGGTTGTTCCTTGAATGATAAAATCAGAAATCTTGAAATATAGCTTCTAGGAATATGAATAAGAGTCCTAAAGTCATTGTCTGACGTTAATAACAGACAGTGATATTAACGTTGTTACCCTCAGTAAGTTCGACGAAAGTGAAATACAAGTTTTGCAATAAGAGCCAGACCCATTAATTGGAAGTCCCGAGATCGGATTATCCCGACGCTGCGCTGCCTCTTTTCATCGGTAGATTTTGTGGGGAACAATCGATACCTAACCATGTCATTAATTGAATTGGAAAAGTTTTAGTCCTCCCGGTTTATTATTATTTTTATGATCTAGTGCGCCAACCGAGCGACAGCCACTGCCAACTTTTAATGGTTGGAAGTTTTTAAATGGGTTAGCAAGCGCCGTTTCTCATCCAGCCGGCTAGGTGAGAGAACATTATATAAGTTCTGAATAGTTTTCATTTTGTTAGAATACAAAAGAAGGTGATTATTTAACGTTTTCACTTAATTTTTGTTGTATTAAACTATATCGCGTGCCTCAAAGTAAAATATATGTATAAAATAAGGGTACTTTGTGACCATTGGTAGAGATGTTTTAAAATCTTATGAGCTTTGACCTTCATATGCGCAGAAACATAATTCCGACCGTCGCCTAAATGATTCTACGTCCTAAAAACATTACACCTATTATTCACAGTCTCTCAAGCTCTAGCGTAAACAAGCCTTTGAACCGATTACAAATATCATAATAAAATGCCCTATTCTTTATTATTTTAATTTAAACAATAAAAATATATATAACGAACGTTCGCCAGTTGACTTTATTGATGCCAGAGCGCCTTAGTTCATTTCTAGTTGTGATGAGGCACGTGGTCTAATTCTGAGTCAATGTTTTCACAACGTGCTTATTAGAAGAATTATGGGGATACGCCACGCCTTTCGCGCATTTCGCTGCTCATGAGATATTAAAAGATCTCTACTATGTACTTTTAGACAATAAAATCCATAACACAGATTAAGTTGGCTGCTTTGATACCGGAGTCCCAGAGAGTAGTGTTGAGAGCAACATAAAATATGAAACAATAGAATTATAAAAACATATGTGAAATTAGAAAAATTTGAGAAAATTAATTAAGCCCGTCCAAAAATTAGGGCCCGGCACGATTTCGTACCTCTATATTGCATATACGTAGCTCATTAAAAAAAGATCAATAACCAGGGCTTCTGTTCACAAGCAGAATATTATATGTACTGTACTCGTATAATCAAGATTTAGGCATAAACGTTATTAAGCGCGGTCGGATATATAATTTTCATTTTATTTAAGTACAGTTTATACATTAATTATTCGTGTTACGAATAACAAGTAGGTATATAAAGTTAAAAAATGTCCTGATAATATTTTTGTAATTTTTTACTTCAGGTTTTTCTATACAGGGTGTTAATGAATAGGTGTTACAAACGGATATGGTATGTAAAAAATCCAAAAATAAGTGCAGTTTACTTAATAAACATATGTCCTAAAGCGGCTCATTTTCGAGATACAGGGCGTTGAAATTTAAAAATAATAAACTATTTTTTCCTGTAGCTCCGGTATTAGTTAATATTTCTTTATCAAACTCAACAGACAGATTTACTAGCTTAAAGGATGCATAAATATGGCAGAAACCATTTATTGGCTTCTTCTAGTGGCGTGCGATAGGTGTCGTTTCACCTTTTATCCCCCCTAAATTGTGCGGCACTGTACAAATATTAGTTTTTCGTATGTTTTTGAATTTGCTAGTATTTTTTACGTAAATAATGTATACTTGTTAGACTTCCATAAAATGAGTATTATCAAGTTATTAACATTTACATTACTGAGGTCACCTTATGCTCCAAAAACTATGTTTTTCTATGCTATGCTAGTTTTCGAGATACAAAAAGTTAAAGTTGTTTAAAAGGTATTTTTATTTTGCACAAAAAAATTACAGTAAATGCTCAAAATTACGGCCACCAGTAGCGATACAAGCGTTAATTCTTCGAAGCATATTTGTGTACATTCGGTCAAAAGTGCCAGGCGTCGTTTCGATCTCCTGCGCTGCAGCTAGAATGCGTGCTACCAAATCTTCTTCTGACTCAACAGGAGTTTCATAAACTAGACTCTTCATATGGCCCCACAAATAAAAGTCAAGCGGGGTCATGTCTGGGGAACGTGGTGGCCACGCCATAGGTCCTCCACGGCCAATCCATCTTACACCGAATTGTTGATTAAGGTGATCTCGGACAACAAGCGAAAAGTGCGCTGGCGCACCATCATGCTGCAGCCACATTTCCTGTCGAATGTTCAATGGCACATTTTCTAATAATTCTGGAAGTACTTGTTGTAGGAACGTTAAATAAATAGGACCTGTAAGACGATTTGGAAGAAGGTGCGGACCAATTAAGCGCCCGTCAATTATACCAGCCCAGACATTGACGCCAAACTTCTGCTGAAATCTAGTGGAGCGAATGGTGTGAGGGTTTTCTTCAGCCCAGACATGGTTGTTGCGAGAATTAAAGATCCCTTCTCGTGTGAAGGATGCTTCGTCTGTAAAAAGCACAAACCGCGGAAAATTTGCTTGCAACTGACACTGTTGAAGAAACCAATGGCAAAAGTTTAGTCGTGGCTGAAAGTCGGCGGGAGTTAAAGCTTGAACCTTTTGTATATGATAAGCGTGAAGCTGTTGCTCGCGTAAAACTTGCCAAACGCTTACATGGTTTACATGCATATTCTGAGCAATACTTCGACTGCTGGTGGATTGGTTTTCTTCTATCCTATTAAGAACTTCTTCTTCGAACCTTATCGTTCTGCGGTTTCTCCTTACCCCGCAGTTAACCCTATTTGTTGTAAAAGTTCCTGTTTCCTGCAACCTGCGAAACACTCTTCCAAATATCTTATGTGAAGGGGTTGGACGATTTGGAAATCGGATTGAGTATAACCGACGGGCAGCCCTGCCATTACAACGCGCTTGACCGTACATTAATATCATGTTTGCATAATCAGCAGAAGTATATTCATTCATGATGTATGAATGTTTTAAACGAATGGATAAAGATATCTATCTAATAATTAAAACTTACAAACTAAACTTTACACTAAAATAACAATAATAATTAAAAACTGCCTCGTTTCACAATCGAAAATAATTTGACATTAAAATACAAGTAATGTCAACGGCAAATGTTTTTTTTCCAACATTTTAAACTTGCTTGAGGAATACGGAAACCTTGAATGTTTTGTATCTCAAAAAGAAAAAGCGACACATGTATGCATTTACTAAACAATTTCGTGAAAAATTTACTCAACATGTCACTTTTTAAAAATTTTTGGTTTTTGGAGCATAAGGTGACCTCAGTAATGTAAATGTTAATAACTTGATAATTACTCATTTTATGGAAGTCTAACAAGTATACATTATTTACGTAAAAAATACTAGCAAATTCAAAAACATACGAAAAACTAATATTTGTACAGTGCCGCACAATTTAGGGGGGATAAAAGGTGAAACGACACCTATCGCACGCCACTAGAAGAAGCCAATAAATGGTTTCTGCCATATTTATGCATCCTTTAAGCTAGTAAATCTGTCTGTTGAGTTTGATAAAGAAATATTAACTAATACCGGAGCTACAGGAAAAAATAGTTTATTATTTTTAAATTTCAACGCCCTGTATCTCGAAAATGAGCCGCTTTAGGACATATGTTTATTAAGTAAACTGCACTTATTTTTGGATTTTTTACATACCATATCCGTTTGTAACACCTATTCATTAACACCCTGTATTTTATCATCAAAAAGATCCAACTCTAAAATATGATTATGGATTTTGAAAGTACGCTTAAAGTAGCAAACTGTTGTGCCATTATCACTGTTGTATGTGAATTAGCTGAGATATTGCCTGCATTGTTTATTTAAGATTTAAATCATCAGTTTGTCATTTCCTCAAATACGTCTCAAGGTACAAAATTCATTAAACCGTGTAGAGTGCAGAATATATGAGTTAGAAATGTAACATTTCAAAAGAAAAACGAGAAAAAATTTTTTTGCGAAGCAAAAATTTGAAGAAACTCTGAACAGACATCTAGATATATTTTACTGGAATAAAATTCAATGAATAAGAAAATAACATATTTTAACAAAATTTTTGTATTCTAGATGCCTTCAAATTTCAAAACAAAAAGCAAACATTATTTTGTAAATTCCCTTAAAGGAATATATGTATCTTGTAACTCTTGGTCATTCTGAACATATTCAAAATATGAATATTACTCTAAAAATGGAAATGCTTTGGTAATTTATTAATTAAAATAATTTCTAATTACAATTTAAATATATGATAACATTTATATTAGCAAGCAAAGTGATTAGAACTCTATATCCTCGATTGGAATAAAAGTTAATTTTTTCTAATTTTTCTCCACACAATTCTCCGAAAATTTGAGACCTCTGTAGAGCTTGGCCAGTCTGACTGCGAATATTAAATATGCAGTGAGGAAAAGTGAGTGTCGAAAGTACAATTTTTTTTTGGAGGGTAACTCCCTTGTTTCCTGTTTACATGTAAACTATATTTCGTTGTAATTGAACTAAGTGCAGACCCCGGTTTAATCACGAGTCAGACAAAATGCCTCGCGGCTCCCAGGCGATGATTAAAATGATCTAGGAGCACGCACCGCGGCAGAACTAATTGCGTTAGCACGTAAACCTGCGGCCTCTAACAACACAAATTACGCATCTTTGGGAAAATTATGCAGCTACCCCGAAGGAAATATTTCACCCCTAAGGATTATTCCCGGGAGACGTGCTGGCGGGGACACGATACGATTTTAGTAGACGTAGATGGCGGAGTGGGGGTATATTACGTGGTGTTTACGTGAGGAGCGGAAATATGGAACTTTGAAAGCACTGTTTTGTTTTCTGCATGCGAGCCTGAAACAACTTAAAATTAAAAACAAGCAACTCTTTATCGCTGTACATGTTAAACATATTGAACTTGAAAATTATGTTTTAAGGAAGTTGCTATCTTATCTTGTTTTGTTATATTAAATCATATAACGCAAACATGTTCTATCTACTGTCACCTTTAACAAAGATTAGTTACGTAAAAAACAGGAAAGGGTTCTTATTTTCTATAATTTACTTAGTATCGTTTCAGTAGTAAATATTAATAGGACAAAATTGTACATAAACATCGAACTTTTAGGAAAAATATTTTGAAATGACATCAAATATGTTGAACATGACTAGGTCATAGGCTTCTTGCAGAAAATAGTATATAATGTTACTAGGAATAGAAGGCGATCATTATGTGTTGAGCCCAAAAGTTTGCTCGCCGAGGCGTTAGCCGAGGCTGAGCAAATTGGGCAAAACACATAATGAGCCTTCCACTCCGAGTGACATATACTATTTTTTCTTCAAGCGTGAATATAAAAAATTACTAATTTTGAAAATTTATAGCGGATAACGCGATGTTCAATCTCAGCACAAAATAAAATCAGTAGGTAGGTAATACTATTTATTTTATACATTTTATACATTTTATTGATTAATTAAACATGACAGTTTTAACCACTTTATTCATGAATAAAAAAACAAATGTAACAATTATTTTTCTTTAATTTGAATTAAACGAATAAACATCTAAATTACCTACATGTCTATCATCAAACTTTATTTATTAACATGAATATTAAATGTGCAATTTTGTATGGTACAGTTGTTGATATTTAAAGCGCTGCTGGCTGTCTTTTTTTCAAAGTTTACAGTTCTGTCGTTGAATACGTTACTTGTAATAAGGTTCTCAGTTTCAGTGTTAACAATTGTACCATTATTAACAGAAAAGTCTTCGATTAAATTATTTTCAGGATCAATATTTACAGTTTCGCTTGATGTACTTGGTTCATTATACTCTAATGGGTTTAATATTTTCATCGCTATCTGTTTCTTATTGTTTACAGAATCTTCAATGTATCCTTCAGCGACGCTGGTAGATTTCCATCCACCATGTCGCTTTAGGGTTGTAATGTCTCCACCATTATCAACTAAGATAGTTGCCGAGGTTCTTCTAAGGCAATGCCC
>NW_019416747.1:451451-456127 GCF_000390285.2 Anoplophora glabripennis | reverse complement strand
TAAAAACTAATTATGATTATTTAAAATAACAAATTTAGATTCAAAATATTATTTAGGTAGTAAATAATATTATGCTACCTGAGGAAAGCTCACTTGAACTAAACGTCGAAAAAATTAAATATTATACCTACACAGACTTAATTATTTTGCTACATAGGTGCATATTTAGGTATACCTACATAATAGAATGGAAAACAGTTAATAAATATAACAGTACATTAGTATCGTTATCGTATCGTATGTAAACTAAAAATAATAAATGTTTTTAAGAAGTAATAGGACCGATATCGTTTTCTAAAGTGAAGCGGCCAGTTTACTTACCGATGACGTCGCACCAATAGCAACTCGTTCTACGACACGCCCCTACAGGACGCTCATCTCCAAATTTCAACGTACGATTTAGTCGATTTTCGAGAATTTTTCACAAAAGATTTTATAATTAATCATTTTAAATAAGGCCATATTTAAATATGTAAACTAATTATAAGAAATCCGGCATGTGCAAGAGGCCTATGTTTTTCTACGAAGCTGAATATGCGAGTACATATTTCCATTAATTCAGGGACCCCGGCTCTTCCTATTCGTGTATGCAAATGCATACATAATATGTAAGTGTTTTTCCTCGCACAAAGTAGGTATTACTCTTATTTACGGAATGTAGTGATAACCCAGTTTATTATTTTTAGAGCGTCGCGTCGTAGTAGGGCACCTGCATTATGTTTTAGTACTTTCAGGAGTCATCCTTCCATAATTTATGATACGCCTTGCCAAGTCCAGGGCAGGCTGCGATCACGCGATTCTCTACGAGAACGAGATTTATATCCGAGTAATATACGGAGTGTTTTAAAACTCTCTCTGTCTCCATCACTGTACCGAGATCCACAAAAATAAGTGAGATATTGTGATCGCCTTCCTTTACAACAACAACAAATTGTCGAAAAGTTCCTTTGGTTTGGAATAACTCAGAGATTTTATTTATTAGGCACGTGTTTCTAAAGACTAAAGGTGGCGTCCACGTAAATATGACCCCCCTATATGTAGGTACGTATGTAAAGAGTAGACATTGAGCAAGTGTGGGTCTAAATGTCTAGTTTTGTGTACATGAAAATTATTTAGTTTTATAAATGTTGAAGTTACATATAAACTATAAATTACAAGGTATACATATAGCTTTAAAAAATGCAGTACATCCGTTTTTATATAAAAAATGCATAACTTGGAAGATTATATCTCCCTAACTCTAATGTTGAATAATTATTTTCAGACCGTCATTAATTACGAAAGCACGACTTTTCCATAAGTCTAGTTATAATTGCCTCAACATTTTTCCTTTGCGTAATTCATTAAATCGGCGTAGGTAGGCGTAATCTTGGCAATTAAAGGAAATGCCACGTTTGCAGAGTAGTAAAACAAAAAAAAGAGCAACGGCAACAGACCATTTTCGAGTTATTACTTCGGTTAACATTTAAAACGATCCTGGCTCAAGCTATTTCTGGTTCATTTTAAAGATAAATGGAGCCTGTAATAAGTAATTAGCCGCATTTCAGTCGTGTTATTTTAATTCGCAATCGAAGCGTTATCTGCTGATGTAACGGAAAGTTTGATAGGGTGGCCGCTTTTCAAGATCTCCAATTGATACTACTTATTGCTTCGTTACTGGTTACGCTTCGGCTTGATAATAAGAATTGAAATGCAAGTGCAAATTAAAATACTAATCATAACTTGACTAAGTATTTAATTTAAAAAAAGGATTTCAGATTCGTACTATCACCTCTAAAAAAACCTGACCCCTATTTAAAATTACGTCCTGTATAGTGCCACCAGCCTCCCAATATCCTTCAGGAAGGCCGAACAAACGAATGAGTGACTGTTTCAATTACACAAAAAGGTAATCGTCGCCCTGTGTCGTTGGCGACATCTTTATTAGCCACAATCCTAAGAAATACGCAATGTAAACCTGAAAGGAGGATTTACTTCGGTATCGAGCGCGTTAACAATGGATATGTTGAAGGAGATTGTCAAATACAGGAGCCCTTGTCCCTTTTTCAATCAATGACGAGACAAACCGATATTATATGGGATGGAAAAGAGATAGAAACAGAAGTAAATAAAAGGCCGTTACTTATAAAGACTGTTAGGACATCAAAGTGACACGAGTTCATAACATAGATCTTAAGCTTCTTTTTCCTCAAATTTATTCATTGTTATACGTGTTTGCTGCTTTTAATAGTTTTTTTAATCTAAATCTTATTTCAAAAATCTCTTTTCAAAGCTTAATTAACATTTAAAGTCAGCCAGTTGTTTTCATTAAAAAAGTTTCAAGTTCTGCTTTTCAAAACTTTCCACCAAAGGATAATGTCCAGAATTAAAGTTTATCTTTTTTTTTCGATAATTTTTTTAACGTTAAAACCAATATATGTATGTTGTATTAAAAAAAAACTGCGATGACGTCATCACTGTTCTGCATACACAGATCATGAAAAATTATGGTGTCCACATAACAAAAATTTCAAGAAAATAATGTTTGAAGATTTTTAAATTTAATTTTCACAATACTGAAAATGGTAATGATTATGTAGAATGACACGCTCTTTCAAATGGCATGGTCAAAATTGGGGGTTGCTATTTAAAATAATTGTCGATGACGTCATATCTCGAACAACGATGACGTCACAAATATGGGTCGTATGTCAAATAGTGCCTTTTTTAAAAACAAAATCGACGTGCCAGGGGATTTTTTCGAAAAGTTCTCAATTTAAAAAATAATGAATTTATTCGTTACTTTTCGAAAGCACTGTATTATAAATATAATATAGATCTATTAAATTTTTCAAGAGCAAATATTCATAATTTTTAATTAATACTTACTAACCAAAGTGTTGTTCAAATACTTTACTTAAAAATTACTGTCGCAATAAAAAAATAATAAAATTGAGAAAGTTTCTAAACGAAAACTACATAAAGTAAAAATAATGCTCTCCCAAATACTTTGTTTTTCTTTATTTGTTTATTTTGTTGTTTTGTTATGTTATGTTATGTGATATGTTTTGAATTGTTATTATTTATATTGTCTTGTTGTATTTATAAAATCGAGTATAGAATGTTTATTTTTTTTGTTACGTTTTATCTATTTTCTAATACGTTGAAAGAACTACTATCTATGTATTCGTGCATTTTTTAAATTTGTCCAAAAATTCCTTTTCCTAAAATACTCCTATTTCCATCATATTCCTGGCAAAAACGACTTTTTTCTTACATTTTATATATGTTTCTTTATGACTACTTTATACACACACATTTTAATAGTAAAATTATACCTTAAAATACGACGACACTTTACACCTTGACGATGTCACTTATGGGGTGTAATTTTTGTTTTACAAAAATCGTAGAGTATTTTGTTAGCCATTTAAGAACTCTTTTAAATTTGATGTTATACGAAATATAATTACTCGTATATTATACAGCGTGTCTCATAATTAGCTGNGTAAATTGTATATCCAAGGAGATTTCAGGCTTTTTGGTTTTCAAATATCACTAGAAATGAAACTTTTTCTATGCGCATAAAAAAAAGTGAGCTTAACTTTTGACGGCACAATATGTTAAATAAATTCGAAATATGTCATATTTTCCTTCCTATTTATTATGTATCTTTTCAAGAGTTCATTTTAGGCGAAAATGGAAGAGGAAAAAAATGTTTGTAAATAAATTGTTTACAAAATATGACTACTTAGTTACAAATCGAATGAACCATAATTATTATTGTAAAAATCGAAAAAATTGCCAAATATGGGGTTAAAAAATCATTACTTTTTAGGGAATCTTTTTGAGGTATTTAAATTGGGTTGGGACTTTCATACTTGGCTCAAGAAAACTTCATGTTATGTAGAATCATCACACCAAATTTCATCTAAATCGGTTAGATAGATTTTGCATAATAATTTTGCAACCCAGATTTTGAAAAAAGATTTGCAAATTTTCAAAATTTTGCACAGCAAAAACTAAGGCCGTTAGATACTTGAAAATTTAATCACTGATAGAAGGTCTCTCAAGCTTTCAAACGCTTTTTGAAAAAATCGAATCCGTCAATTTGGAGAGCATAGAAAAATTTTCATTTCTAGTAATATTTGAAAGCCAAAAAGTCAAAAATCTCCGTGGATATACGATTCACCCAAACCAAAACAGATACCGCCTAGCCTAATACAATTACTGGTGCATTGTACCGATGTGTTAAAATACATCAGTAAAAACGCCAGAAAAAAATGTATTTTAAAATAAATTTATATAGATATCTACAGGGTGGTCCGAATTTTATGCATGAAACTTCGAGGGCAGATAGATCTCTTTAAAATAATGTGTGTTTGCATTATAAACATAGGTCTGGAACGGCACCGTTTTAGAGATACAGGGTGTTGAAGTTGTCAAAAAAAATAGATTTTTTATTTATATCCCCGGAATCTATTAACCGATCTCAATAAAATTTGGTACATATAATGTATGATAGTAGGCCTTATATTCCCTCAAATATGAGCTTTAAAGGTTCAACCAGCGGTGTACAACTGGACAGGGCTCACCCTCTTTTTTACAAAAAAATCTACGCCACTGCATTTTTTACATGTCATTGTAACTGATTTATATTTTAATGCACAAAATACGTAAAAAAGGTGACTTTAATT
>NW_019416747.1:442108-451426 GCF_000390285.2 Anoplophora glabripennis | reverse complement strand
TTTTGTTTAAATTACTATGAAATTGACCAAAGTGGGATTAATTCAAGAGCGATTTTCTCAGAAACCGTTAAAGATAACGATTTGAAACAAGAGTACCTTTTTAACGTAAAACAGTTCGGGAAAACGGAATTTGCTGTCCAATTTGTTAAAAAGTCAAAGATGAAAAAGTTACACACGTAAAGTACCAAGGGTCCCCCCGTACCCACCCCAATGGACCTTGTGGAAATAAATGGATTAGTCCATCAAATTGCTCATCAAAGTTTAGCTGTGTATACCAAATTTCATTCATTTATCACAACCCGATTGAGAGATATTGCAAAAAAAATGATTTCCATTATTCCCTCTTCAATGGGTCCCTGTGCCATTAGGAAGCATTTCCGGACCCATGTTCATATGAAAATTTTTAATTAGTTTTGATATAATTATGAGACACCCTGTATATTAGGTATTATTTGCGAAAACTGCAAAAATTAATTAAATTCAACTATAACCACCTTAGCTGATGTCACGTTTCACAGAAGCTACGGCCTTGATTTATAGATGGTGCTGGTTTTACAAATTTTAATGAAAACATTGCACGGCTGCCACTTCTACTATAAATCTACGTGTTCTGCTTCCTTCCACATCCTCGACCAAAACATTACATTAAATGGCACTTCCACCCTGTTATAAATACTGCAGTTATAGCTGCTCGATTGATATCTTGTGCGCAAAGGTATACATATATCTAATACAAGCTCTGCCTTGCTTCTACCGCCATAAATTTATTCTCCCTATTATTTTCATTTATCTCTAGTTTTAACCAGAGCGCAGAACGAGATCGATACAGCCATAAATTCCGAAATAATAAGTTAGGAACTTCCTCCAAACTCCCCAAGAATAGCACGCACTGACTTGATTATTAGGTGCGTGATTTCTAAGCCGGGATTTCAGATTAGATAGGGGTGTATGTAAATCCTGAAGTGAGTTATTGCGACGCCACACACTGAAGATATTTGAATAATTAATTTTTTCTGCCTTTATTTTCATTATATTTACGGGGTAATTCACATAACATTCTAGGTCAAAGGTAGCCACTGTATAAATATGACCTCCACTCAAAGTTACACCTTGTATATCTACTTGTCAATGACAAGTTGTCATATATTTACTTCGACAGTTTGCACAATAATTTGGTTTATTTACTAAACCCTCTACAATTAGGCTAGTCAAATTAACGAAAATATATTGTTTTCTTTACAAAATTTAATTTAGTAAACAAAGACACGCAAAAATTTATAGCGTCCAAAGTTGGCAAAAAATAGTTTTTTCTTTAAAGAAAAAAACAAAACATTGTAGAAAAAAATGTTTGAGACAAAATTTAATCTTAGAATTTTTTATAACAAAAATTTTGAGCCCAGCCCGATAATTGATAATGAAATGTGCAAAAAACGGCTAAAAATGGCATTTTTTTAAAACTTCTATCTCTTTAAAATGAAAAAAGATTTTTTTACGAAACCGGGGCAAGTAGAATAAATGCGTTTTAGCAAAATTGCTAAATATTTGATAGTTTTTACAAAAATTGAGCATTTCGAAAAAAAAAAACATTTTTTCAAGTTCCAATAAATCATACACGTGGCTCATCTTGGGCTTAAAATTTTCTGTAAGAGTTGTTCGTTCCTGTGCAAATTGTGCGCGTATTGCACAATAATTGGAAATATGCGAAAAATCTAGCGATCCTTTGACTTGTTTTTTTGGGTCGAAAGATGTAAATCTTTTTCTTATCGTTGAAATTTAATCGGAATTGCATTATTGCCATTTAAAAACTGACATTAAAAAAAATGTTTTTTTAATGAAAAACTGTTTTTGCGAACTTTGGACGTCATTTTGAAAATGATGCCCTAGCTGGGGTAAAGTAGAATCAGTGCATATTTGTGTTTTTCCGCTATTAAATTTAAAAAACAGCTCTTTTTTTAAGAAAAAAAGTCATAATAATACCCTCGTCATATTTTAGACAAAAGACTTTTTTAAATAATTTGTTATTGTCAAGATCATTTTATGATCATCAAGGTCAATTTGAACTCAGCGAAGTTCTTCGTGGGGGGAATTTTGAAAGATAAAGTAAACAAATAGATATCTGGATAGTTTATACGACCAAGGGAAAAAATATTGAACGAAGAATAAGGGGTGGGTAACTATCAAGGCATTAAAAAAAACTTGCATATCTATGGAAAACACATAAGCATGTCCTTTGACATGAACAAAATGAATATATAATACGATACTCTTTCGTAACAAATAATTTAAAAACGGAGAAATAAAATCAAATGAAATTATTATTAAGCAATACAAGGCGCTATCTTCAATTTATATTGTGTTTATGAACTAACTTGGTTGGCAATCCGAGTAAATTTTCGACTAATTTATGTATGGATCGTGTTTGTTATACTAAATTCTTTGGGAGACGAAATAATCCAACTGCAGCGTTTACACAGTTTTCGAAACAAGATTCCGCTTAACATAAAGTGTTCCATAGAATAGGTATTGTGCTTGCCTTCAGAAGCACAAGGCTCGATAAATACATTGTAACCCTGTGAAAATTAGCAGACTGTTACGAAACACAAGAGTGGGCTTAAAACTATGGCTATTATCGAGGTATTAACGGAGCTACAGTCGATGGCACTTGTTCCTTTTGTGCAGACACAATTACACCACCTAGACCCTCTTGAACGGGACTCCCGTATAGGTTAAGGCAGGTTATAGTAAACGGGCTATTGTTACGGTTTTGTTCCGTTTCATGGTGTGTAAGGAACTCTTCGCTGTATATAATGTTATAAAGCTTACAGAATGATTAATTACGTGAATCTTCTTCTGAATGAACGCCCCGTGTTCCGAGAATAATATTGTTATTTAAACATACTTTGTAAAGTGATAATGGGAAAGAAGAAATCACCGAATTTCAACGAAATGCGGATAATACTATTTACGGATTCAATCACCGACAAAAAGTGGATGAAAAGAGCTATTTTACGTGTGCACGAGTTATTCTTATAATTTTAAACCTGTTTTACCCCCTAAAGACGAACGAATGAGTGCATAGAATAAAATTGATATATTGTGGCGTGGCAGTAAGACTTCTTTGTTACACATGTGGCGTTTTCCCCTTTATTATATTAGATATTGGAAGATATTAGATAGATTAATTAGCTTTACTTCTGTCATATGTGCAGACATTTTGTTAAATGTTATTCTTGGTATCCACTCTGGTCGTGAATAATCGAACAAGTTGTAATACCCAAATGAATTTGTGTAAAAAAACTGGTTGCTATAAATACGGAATCGACATTTTTCTTATTTATTGGCATTTTTTATTTGTAAAATCTTAGGAAAATGAAAATATGCAGACATAAGTTGTAACCATTTTTAACAATGTTTTCCAATTTCGTTTGATGACTGTTCAGACTTCTATTTGTTTTATTTCAAAAATGTGTTATCTTCTTTCTACAAATATGTTTTGCTTTTGCAACTTTAGTCAATGTGTTAATTGTTTAAATAAACATTATGTGTATTAATTTATGATACATATTTTTTGCAGTACCCTAGCTCAAATTTTCGTAAATGTTTAGTAAGTAAAATTATTTTAACATTTTTTAACAGTAATGTGGTAGTAAAAGCTACAATATATAAAAAACATTTTCATAAAAAAGTTACAGACCATTTTAAATACAATTTGTTGATATAATCTATAACATACATTGTAGTTTGTCGTATTTTCTATATAAGTTATAGTCAATAGTGCTACAATTGTGTAAATTGTTAATATACATATTATGTACAAGATAATATATTTCTTTCCTTATGATTGTCACAATTTTTTAGCTGCGTATTCAGCATATAAATTTAAGTGCAAGAGCTGATTGTCAGGATAAAAAATAACGCTTATTTTAACTTCTTGATTTACAGTCGGATCATTCCTGTTAATAAACAGTGCCTTTTACACATGCTGTAGCTGAATCATTACGATATTAAAACTTCGGAAAAGGTCCTTAGAAGCTCATACTACCCGATATGACGCTACTAACAAACAAGATCATAACTCATCCTATCTACAACCCCATTCGAGATTTTATTATTGGTATAAGTTCGTAGACGTGTAGACTCCGAACGTGATGTTTTGTCTTCAGTTTCCCTACGCAACAATAGTGCCCGGGTTATTTTTAAAGGATTCGTTGCTTAAAAAATTGGTCAATAGTACTGCCATTGTGTACTGCGTATATGTTAAGGAGCTCAAAAAGCAAGTCATACTTTCTTTACCTTGAAAATATTCTGTAAAGAGTGACTCTAAAGCACAAAAATTATTTAAAACTTTATTGATTTTTTTGTACGGGAAACTTTCGCGTGACAAATCTATTCCAAGTAAATTACGGATTTATCAAAGTATAAACATTTCCCGAAGTGGAGATGTCTCCAAAAGGCTAAACAACATCAAGAGCGACGTTTAATTAGAAACTTTAAGGTCTTCTTGCAGACTTCATAAAAGATAAAAGTAAGAAAATGTGTATGCGTGTTTTAAAGTGATGTAATTATTATCCGCAAACATCTAATTTTCTTTAAACCTACGAGGGCACAACGACATTTTTATCGACATTTTAAATATCATGATTTACAGTTATTTGGGTATATAGCATCAAACCGAGCGACACTATTGGGTATATTGGGGCACTCCAATTATAATTAATGGCCACCATAAAATTCTCTGCAGTGAAAAATATACGTGCGTGTTTGCTTATATCGACGTTTAGTTTCCACTAGACACTATAAAAATAACCGCACAATAATTATACTGCGAATATGTAAAAAATGCCATTAGATAAATATACTGATTTATCTACAGAAAAGTACAACTTAAGCGTGTTGTTCACGTACTGCTAAGCCATATTTTTTTATATACGCGTAGTATTAAAAATATTGTTTTTAAAACGATAAAATATACAAAGTTGCAGTAGGAATTTCTAGAGTTCCCGAAACAATTTTTATAAAATGTCAGTTTCCCGAAACAATTTTTATAAAATGTCAGTTTGCGTTGCGCTACAACTTTTTAAAATTTTATATTTCAATGTAATATAAATACATCTCATCAAACCCAACGAAGATCTCACCCCCCGACCTGCCTAATAATTTTGTCAGCTGCAGAAGTTGCCATTTGTAATGAGCAGGCCCCTGCGAAGTCGAACGAGCTGCAGTATATCGTCAAAGCAGCCAGCAACTACTCCTGTGGCAATTGTAAGCAAACATTTCGTTTAATTCCGGACCCGCCCTAACTCATAAGCATTCTGAGCAGCTGCAGAGGACAAGAGAGCCTCTAGAGTAAATTGAGACTATTAAAATTAACTAACTTCTCCGAAATTAAGTCGTCTGTATGGTAACAACAAAATTGAAGATAAGAAAATCAATTGATATGCCTTAAAAAGAATGGACCGACTAGTTTAAAACAAAAAAAAAACATAAGTGCAGTTAATGAAATTTTTAAAATTAGAAATAAAAACATTGTAGGATTAAATACTATGTGTAGGTATTCCACTTATAAATGTAGGTATGGGAGTGTTAACACGAAGAATTAAACACACTGTATATTGGTATATTGAACAAAGAATATGTTTCCGGAAAGAAATATATTTATACTCTTATTACAATTCACAGGCGGGACATCTTTTCTTCCCCGTCAGTTATAAGAAATTATATTTTTTCGCAAAGCCTTACGTTATAAATATAACGCAGTAAAGTTACAACGAAAAATATTTATAGTAGGAAAATATTATACTTCCAAATGCATTTGGGACCCATAATATTTTCTAATATGACGCCGTTGTCTCGACTTAATACCCTGAAGATATGCAAATTAGGTCTTCTTACGTTTATGAATATTTTATCTTGACTCTAATGGAAATAAGGGTGGATCAGGGAATTTCCGACTTTGAGTGGTTAAATTTTTTAGGTCGTACAAAGGAAACGAAGCACAAAGATCCAAAATGTTTGCATAATGCATAAAAATTCATTTATTTGGCCAAGTGCGAAGAATTAGACAGGTTTATGTGGTGCTTTGGAAAATTCATCGGCTCTCATAGAATTAATTGAATTTTTAACTGAAATCATAAAAATTGATGGGACTCCATCTGGGGACTAACTCGTGGTGCTATCACTAGTCAAGATTTATTCTTCTAGCAAGCACTCCCCGAAAGTTACCTACCTTTCTGTTATTAAAACTGGAGAGAAGAGATTATTTCCGGTAAAATGAATATGGAAATCCAATTTAATTTCGCCGTCGGCGCTGCCGTGGACTTTGTACACGTGTTGGAAATTCCCTAGTTTTGAGAGAAATAGTCCTGTGGATAACGTGGAGTAAGTACTTCCAGTCTCGTACATTTTTATTGGAACAGAATAATTAGTACAGCATTTCTTTGCATAGGTAGGTTTAAAATTTAGTTGTTTTTGGTGTATCTTTTACGTTTCCCAAGAAACACACATTAAGCTAAATCGCGTTTGTTAGAAGTCTAAAACTGTTCTCATTATAGAGGGACATATACGTCTAATAGATATTTGTTTAGATAATTACTTAGAACAGCGATATCAGCGAGTATATTCCAAACTATTTTTAAAAATAATTTTACACACGTATTTATATAGTTTTATATAGTTCTCCTTGGGCGTAAAATAATTAATAAAGTCAAATTTCCTATTTTTACTATACAGGGTGTTCCTTAACGATATGCGAATATTTAAGGGTGTGAAAAATATGGTTTGCTAATGGTTTTTTCCCCAAATAAAATTATTTTTGAAATTCCCGTTCAATTTGAAAGATAAGAGCTCTCTTCAATTTTTGTCCTGCGATCGCCGTTTTGTATTAAGTACATGGAGAGTTATTTTTCAGTGGCGTATCATTAATGCTGAAATAATAAACAATTTTTTCTAGTCAAGGATGTTGCCCTTTCATTAAATTATCATAGCCAGCGTGTACTCTTGCGTGAACCGAATTTTTATGCGAGATTCGTAGTTGTTTAGTTCATTGTCGTAGCAGAACATAAATGACGATCCCGTTTTTGGTTCCCATCCCAAAAATTAAAAAGATGAAATAGATAACATTCCACCTAAATACACAACTGCCAATATATTATATCACATATTATGTTAACAATAATACTCATTTTTATGTGTATTATTGTTTATCAAGAAAAATCGAACATTTGAGAAACAAACTAACTACCGTGCAAATAAATATTGTGGGTAATGTCGCCCACAATTATGATATTAAAGTTAAATTTTGTACGTAGTTGGCTATCAAAAATAGAATCTCGCATCTATAAATATGTTTTAAAAAAATATTTATCTTGCTAGTACTTAATTTTCTGCTTCAAAATAAACCTCAATTGTTTATCCTGCGAAACCATTGATGCTCAACAGTGTTGGCAGAGGTATTCGAAAATTATCGGCTGATGATTTATTTAAAATCAGGTTCGGCTTCAAAAAAGAGGGATACTTACTAATCATATTAAAATAAAATAAAACTGCTTGAAGTAGGTTAGGTACTAATTTTAAAAAGAATTTCCTTTATAAAAATATTTAACAGGTAGTAGAATGTTAATGAATCAGATATAAATGTTCACAAATTAGAAAATACCATAAGTCGATTCTGTTTAAAGTATAATAAGTAGGTACCTACAGATATTCATTAACCAAAGTTGTTTACAGTGCCTCGTAGAATCTCAACTGGCTTTTTTCATTGGGCAGCGTCGTTTCTACATCTACATTAGATAGTTTAATAAGCAGAAGTGTATTTGTATATTCATATATACCACTAGTTGTTTTCTCTTAATATAAATTTTAATATTAAGAATGATGCCTATACCTACCTATCCCTTTGGAACAAAGCAATGTCAGAAACGAAAATAAATAAACCAATAAAGTGAAGTGAAATTGAAATAAAAATATGTTCTTATTTATATACTTGAATTTCACAGAATAGTTTTCTTTTAATTTTTTACAAATATTATTAAGAAGAATCCGCGGTCTGTTTTCATTTTTAAAATATGTAGGTACATACTTGGGTATTGTTGAGCATTTAAAAAGTGACGTTAACGCATTTTTAGCAGTCGATCAATACTTTGCCAAAAAAACAAACAAACATCTCTGTTCTTTGTTGATTTTTCAAAATTATAATCTATTCCTACGTCAGCCGCAATTTGCAACAGGGGGCAGTAGGTATTGTCCTTTTTGTGGTTTAACCCGTTGCGTTTATTAATTCTTTAACAATAATCGTATTTCTACTTGAAAGTCGTTATTTTTCCGTTACATAACCGCATATAAATTTTCACAGAATCGAGACAAACCTTTCGTCTATCACACAATTCCTGGAATCACTGCTGTAACTCTGGATATGGTCGATCGGTTGATTAAAAAGAAATAGTACAACCACCACTCTACTGTAACTCAGTTTACACCTTCCCCGAGGAGGTTGAATGCACCCTTAACCTGGACATGGCCTACCTCGCCGATCGGACGTTTAGCCGGCGTTCATCGATGGGGGCGGCAACGTTTCGACATTTTCACGGATTATCTTCACCGTCGCACACCTGCTCACGGGCATCGTCGGAACACTGTACTGACGACGTCGACGTCGCGGCGCCGCAGCTCGGGGTGGGACGCATCCCCTCTCCTCTGCCAGAAATTTGACTGCGTTCGATAGGGATGCTCGTTACATCACTCTGGCTCTCGGATTGCCTTTTGTAATTAGACGACGGGGCCATGGACGACGATGGAAGCTATTGGAACGTTTTTTTTTTTAATTTGCAGAACGCCGTCGGAGGCCTAATAAGAAAATAAGCCCCGATTAATGGTTGCCGGCGTGAAGGATGCTGCGAGTATTGGCGTTTGTGTCCTTCTCTAGACGTTCGTGTCGGGCCTTGCGGGTTAAAGTTGAATCTGTGGACCTTGAGGCCATACAAAAACAAACGTTTGATTTATAAAATTTCATAAAAGTGATAAAGCAGGCATCCTTATATGTTTTTTTATTAAATTCGGCAAATTACCATAAATATATAAAAATTGCAGTGAAAATTAAATCCAAATTTTTCAAAATACAATACATTTTCTGTAGTCCAATTAAATTAGATTTTTACCTACGACCATTAATGTAAATACTTAAAAACACACCGTCTGCGATCAATGTAAGATTCCTATTACGTACGGTAAAAAAATCGCACAGTTTTCCTAGCAACCGCCTAGCAACGGTCAATACAATACTGTTTGTATTGACCGTTGCTAGGCGGTTGCTAGGAAAACTGT
>NW_019416747.1:429974-437527 GCF_000390285.2 Anoplophora glabripennis | reverse complement strand
GTTAATTCAATTATTTTTGTTCAAATGGACATTCAAAACTTATTGTAATCTTCCCGTATTCCTTGAAATATTATTAAGAAATTTTGAAATCTTCTTTTAATTTCGAATAATCCTATTGAAATCTTAAATAATCATTGAAATCTACTAAAATAACTCTGAAATCTCCTGAAATGTTTTGTAATCGGTTGAAAGATATTGTAATCTTGATTATTTATATGAAATTTGTAATATTTTTTGAATTGATATTGAAATCTGCAGATACATTACAAGAGATTTCAGAAATTTTGTAAAATCTTCGTATATTTTTTCCTTAGCGGACTGCCCTTCGGAACACACCAATCACACCGTATAGGTTTCTGTGGCATCCTTTGGAAATTGAGGTAAGGGGGCGTTGTATAACGACTACATGGACGAAATTCATTAGCTGATTACATAGATTACAGCGAAGATTACAGATAAGATTACGTTGATTACCAGATAGATTACATAGATTACAGATACGATTACGTAGATTACAGATAAAATTTCATAGATTTCAATTTCAAAGAGATTCTTACATGATTACAAAATTTACACGGAGATTGCAAAGATTTCAGAAACGATTACATAAGATTCCAGGGCAAACGTACGAAGATTACATCAGCGGATCGCCCCTCGATGTACGGTTAAAGTGTTTACTACTTGGTTAGTTTGTATCCTAGCCAAGTAAACACTTTAATCGTACACATATATATTTTTTAATAGCTATAATTCATTAATGATTAAAATATTGTTTTTGGGAAGAAGAAAACGTCAACATAGATATTGGGTTGGATCACTTAAATAGAAAACACAACACGACCGTTTCCACTAAACAGACTTGAGTTTCAAAACACGTCGAAACCTTTTGATGTGACCGCTTTGAAGCGGGTCCCGAAAAACAAAACTCCAACTGTCGCCAGTCTTCAAAAAGTTTGCGAAAAGTTACAGTTTTGTTTTATTCGACACAAGTTTGTGTTTTTGTTTTGTCCGTTTAGTGGAAAACCGCCTTAACACGTTGCATCCGGGAAATTTTATAGCTCGTTGGAAGAAGGAAGGCTATATAATCTTTATTAGCTTATTACATCATATCCGCGAATAGAAAGCGCGGAAATTGAGAATTATTATTAAGAAGTAATATTCCTTCGACGAAAGTAGAATACGCAATGTACCTATTTCTTACGAAAGTATCATAACACGTATAATACCTACCTGCTGTAGAGCCCTAATCCCAATGTATTTACTTTTTATTATTTACAAATATAGATAATCTAGATTTCAATATAAATCTTATAAATATCTGACGTAGATAACATTCTAATTAATAAAATTTGTTTGATAAACATAATCAATCTTCATTAAATACTAATTTTCAAAACGAACTAAATACAATTCGGATCCTCATTTTATTTAATAAACTAATATTTCATCTTGACGTCTTATAACAATTTCGAAACTATGATATTTTGTTGTAATTATTGTATTATCAGTTAACTTGTCAACAAGGCACCAGAATTTCCTTTGAGTAAAATCTCCAAAGTTACAAACCGCCCTTTTCACCGAATTATAATATCCGGTTGTACTACTCCGGCCTCATCCATTTCATTAAACCTAACTCCTCGTCATTTACGCCTCATCCAAAATACCGTTTGACGCCGTTCCCGTTGTCGGGGTCAATAACGGGAAAGATAAAAAATTAAAATTTAAGTACTTTTTACTTAATCTAATTAATGGTTAAAATGCTTAGTTAAGTGTTTAATTATAATAAAAATTTATAATTTAATTCATGAAAATATGCATGCTCTTTATAATTGTGACTGATGCACCAGTAAAAAAAATCATGTATTGATCCGGCAATATTGTAGTGTTGTAAAATCCGAGAAATGTTTTTCAAAATATGGATATTGTTTATAATGTACATGATAAATTGTATTTAGTGCCAACTGATTAGTATAGCATTGATAGCATTTTAAAAAACAAAAATTAGAATCTATGGTCAAAATGATTAAAAAATATTATAAATTGTTATCGAAGACTCGTAATATGCGTCGGAGGATGCACCGTTTTTCAGGATAAAAAAACATATTTCCGGGGAAAAAGTTCGGGTAAAAATTCCGGGGAAAAAGACAAATTGAAATTATAATATAAATTTTAATTCTAATCAACTTTCCTTAATAACATATATTTCGGTATTGTTAAAAACAAAGGCAATTTGCACATGCCGGGTGACAGTTCTCCATGCCAACTGCATTTTAAAGACAAGCAAAATTTTTATTCTGTAATAAGTACTTATTTACGAAATATTTTACGTGATTGTCAGTTATTTTCTGAAAATAATTTCATTTACTTAAACGTAGGTCGAAACATGCTTAGTTTCCGAGGTAGACTGTTGAAATTTATTTATTTTTTATTTTTGTTAACTGGAAAAAGTTAAAAATATTAAGGCAAAATTTGAAAGGCTGTTTGGAAGAATAAATGTAAATTTTTTGGGGTGATCCCAATACTTCTATTTGCACCATTGGCGTTCGTTGGGAAATGCCACAATGTTTGTAAATAAAAAAAGTAGGCCACGTCTTTTTCCCGTTTGCATATTTTGTAAAAATCCGCCATTAATTCTGAATGAAATAGATCTGTTCAATGTTTTTCGGAGGATACACCGTTTTCCAGGATAAAAAAAAAAACATATTTCCGGGNATAGAATTACGCACTCGCCACTACGCGGCGTCGTGCGTAACTTTTCCACTGGTGCGCGATACTGTTTTAGATTAATTTAAAATATCTAGCACGCATTTGGTTGATGAAGTGACTTAATACAAAAAAAAAAGAGGACAAGCATACTGTATTTTCTTTAGAATTTTATATTATTCCAATATTTAACTTTCCTTGTCTACGTTTATCCCCACGTCGTAGCTGCAATAGACCTTTTTAGTAGTGACGTCGCATACGCCAAATAAAAGGCAACCCCATAGTGCACGTTGTTATGAAGATTTTCTCAGTATTTTTACTTGATCGATTTTCGACCTTTTGTACTTTGGACATAAGAGCCCAAAAAATGGCTTATTTGTTATGATCTTAAATATCGCGTTATTTTGGGAATATTGGAAATATCTAAGAAGTTTCAAACCCCAAGTGACAAACTAAAAGAAATATAGAATTTATATTTTTAAATTTACAGAACAATATTGACTTATAATAATTAATAAATTAAAATTATATCAATTTTACTGAGCATGCGCATTAAAGATAATTTCATGCAAGCCACAGGATATCATTCAAGAAAAGTTTGGTATAGACTCTTTTAGTGTGTCTTCGCATATTTAGGAAATCCGCAACAAATTGTCACAGTTGAAATTGTGCAGACTGAATCTGATATTTGCATGCAATTTACATAGTTACTATAAAAATAAACAACATTTAGCGTATTTTCCCTTATTTTGTTTAATATTGGCATTTTCTAGTTCTACTAAGTATTTTTATTGTTTTTCTTGGTACTGTACTGTGTCGGTGTGTTTATCGAGTGTTTATTTCAAGTGGTTTATTATAGACGTACTCTTAACCATAACCAAAGTTTTCTTGAATGATATCCTGTGGCGAGACTACTTCGCTTGCATGAAATTATCTTTACGCCGCATGCTCAGTAACATTGATATAATTTCAGATTAATGTTATGCGTATAAAAAAAATAACGTACTATTATAAAAAAAAAACAAAATCTTTAGTGCACAGCACTTCAGTAAAAGATTTGAGTACCTAGTATAACGGAACGTTTTAAATAATAAGCCAAAACAGATTTACAAATCGTTACATATTTCATTGCTTGACTTTTGCATTTTGCACTTCTTTAGTTAAATCTTTAACACAAAAACTGACACATTAATTATTTTCAGAGATTGGCGAAAAAAACTTGAAATATTAATTTGTATTGAAGAAACAAGTAATGACATACTCGTATTCATTATTTTCATAGTTTGATATTTTCATCAATCAAATTACTGACAAGCTGGTGATAAAATATTGAAATTGCCTGTTTTTATTTGTAAATTGTCATACTTACTACTACCAACTACATAATTGTCCTTTGAAATGTATAAATTGCTATTTTTTCACTAAATTTAATGAAAAATTTATAATAGGTGCGCTTAAAAATTAAGTACACCTTAATTTTTTGCATTGTACAGGGTGATTCACTATATTTTGACTCTTTCTTTAACTTTGTTGTTTTAAGAGTTATAAAAAAAATTTGGAATACAAAAGTTCCACGAATTTTTATTAATTTTTCTAAAATGATAGTTGAAAAACAATTGAAGCCCAAACAAAATGGCCGCTTATAATCACTTTGTTAATTTAAATGGAACAGCATATATATTTTTACATATTTGGATAAAATGTTCCCTGTTGAACATAGTCATGTAGGGTTTGTTGGGTCCATCTCTAACAATAAGCGAGATACTATTTTCACTTACAGCAGGCAGCTGTGAGGATCATAGACAAAGCCCACTATGGAATGTCCTGTAAACCCATTTTTAAAAAATATCTAATCTTACCAATGCCCTGTGAATATATTTTTGAAACACTTTTATTTATACATAAACATGCTAATAGCTTATTGTCTCATGCTGATAGACATAATTATAGCACAAGACACAGAAATAATATCATACCCCCCCTTTTCGCGTTTGCGCATAACACAAATGAATAAAATTGATATAAATTTGTATAATAAACTTGTGAATATTCATCAGCAATTAGATTTGAAATCAATGAATTACAGAACATTTTATAGATTGGCTAAATATTTTCTTTTAACTCACTGCTTTTATACTGTTAACGAATATCTAAATTTTTTACCATAACTTCTTTCAGAACTTTTTTAACTCGTTTTAACTGTTTTTTAACTGTTAACTGTTTTTGTTTAACTGTATGTTTTCTAACTCTTTGTAGGTCATTATAAATAACTCGCATAGTCTTTCTATATCATTATAATTTAGTTGTTAATTTGTGACAAAAATGTACTGATGTATATATTGTCAATAAAAATATGTCTATCTATCTATCTATCTACCTATTAAAAAACGAAAAGAAGGTTTTTATAAAGAAAATAAGACATCTTGTAATAATTGTTAATCCTCTTTCAGCCATTTCTGTCTTTTCCAATTACGTTAAGGATTTACAAATTTAGTTATAATATATTTTGACATATCGGACATTGATTTGGTCCAAAATGCGTATAAGTATTTTAACTAAATCTTACTAATTAGGCCGTGAGAGGCCTAATTACTCATGGACAATGTTATATGGTAGGTCATGACAGTGACAAATAGTAATGTCATGATAACACTGTTATTGATTGACAGTTTGTATCATTATTTAATTAAAATAGGTTACACAGAAGTAGAAAATTGAAATATTATTTGGAATTAAAATATAGAATATGGAGAAGAACTTTATTGTCTTTATTTCAATTTTCTACTTCTGTATAACCCATTTTAATTAAATAATAATACAAACTGTCAAACAATAACAATGTTGTCATGACATTATCCGTCACTATTACGGCCTACCATATAACATGGTCTTAGCCTAATTATTGAGATTTAGTTAAAATAACTGTACGCATTTTGGACCAAATCAGTGTCCGATATGGCAAAATATATTACAACTAAATCTGTAAATCCTTATATAATTGGAAAAAAGGCATAAATGCCTGAAAGAGGTCTAACAATTGCAAGATATCTTATTTTATTAATAAAAAAACATCTTTTCGTTTTTTAATAGTATCTCGCTTGTTGTTAGAGATGGACCCAATAAACCCTATATGACTATGCTCCATAAGGAACGTTCTATCAAAATATGTGAAAATATACAAGGTGTTCCATTTAAATTAACAAAGTTAACATCAGTGGCCATTTTGTTTTGACTTCATTTGTTTTTCAACTACCATTTTCGAAAAATTCATAAATAATCGTGCAACTTTTGTATTTCAAATTTTTTTAAAACAAAAAAGTTAAAGGGGGGGTCAAAATATAGTGAATCATCCTGTACCTATACGTACGTTTTTTTATATAATTTTAATTTTATCTATATGAGAATACGAGTACTTCTTTCGCAATCCAGTAATTTCTTCTGCTAACCCACGTAACCCAATCTTGAGGAGGTCGACTTGAGCTGCGAAATGGGACAAAAACGGTGCCCGCTAAATTCGTCTGACAAGGGTCGCGCCTGCGACTTGAAATTTACATGGGCGATGAAATATTTAAATAATTTAAAGAGCCAGTCAAGGGTCGGATGAGAACATTAAAATTTTATACGAAGGGGCGCTTTCGACGTTCTGATGAGCTAATTTTATTGGCCGTGAAAACGGGATGTGCTTGTACCAGACTTCGGTGAATATTCAGCATGATTATGGCAGGATGTAACCTTAAAATCACGATAAACTCGTCCAAAGTTCTCGGATTAGAAAAATGTTCGTATTGTTGTGAATGTCTTCAACAAAAATGATCAACGGCTTAAGTATCAAAAATGAGGCGTTCACACCGCGAAAAGTTACATATATCACAGGTAAAATAACTTTTGCAAAGGTATATTTGTCTCTGATTATATCAGTACCTACATAAAAATTTTATTAAGTACAGGTAAATATAAATAAAACAGCACAAATCAAGCCAAAATATGATAATTAATAATAAAACTATACCTACTTACATTTTATTTTGTGAAACAAATGGTATTGGCCAATACACTAAAACATATTAAATTGGTTTCGATTGAAACATATATAATTTAATCGTAAAATGGATCAGTCATTTTTAAAATAAGCCGATATTGCATATACATATACTTAACATCTATAATTTTATTAAGAAAATATTACCTCCTCTATCACATTCGCTGACATTACTTTATTCTTGTAGGCCAAATTCTTTTTTTTTATTCTGGTAACATAATTTCAACAACCATATACAATTATACTTATACCAGTTAGTACCCAAGATAGTCTTTTAACAATAGGTAAGTAGTCAAAACCTTTTATTGGTATTTGATTCTGTATCCATTTGAAGTGGAAAAAAACTGTGATTTAGTTTAAGTGGAGTTAATTTTAACCCTACTACCCCGTAATATTTATTATAACTAATACCAACTTTATCGATTATTAAAAATTTTAGCAGAAGCCTACTTTACTTGAATATTTCACATACTTTACACAGTATTATCTAAATATGTACTTTTTAAATGTACTTGGTGAATGTAAATAATTTTAATAAATAGATATATCCTCTAATACAAAGTTGATTGTTCGTTAATTATATTTTTTCCTTAAGGGCCCCATATTCTTTAAATAGTGTTTTCCGCAAAGACAAATAATTTCAAACATTTAATAATTGAATAATCTAAAGCTTATCAAATAATAGGAATGTTATGTCATGCCACCTGAGTATTTTCAAAGACGCCGCAGTAAAACGAATAAACAGGTGCAAAAAACGATCAAACCATCAAGGTTTTAGGTACTGAAATCTACGAAAATACTAACTTTTTTA
>NW_019416747.1:371658-423763 GCF_000390285.2 Anoplophora glabripennis | reverse complement strand
AGCTTTACACACAGAAACGTCGCCGTCAGGTCTGACGGTCGGCTATCGACCGGGAAAACAACGTCCATGTGAAAAAGGCGTTAGGGTTGTGCGCAGCGTTGCCAGACGTCCCGATTTTGGCGGGACGTCCCACTTTTTATCCCAAAATTAAACAAAATTAAATTTTTTGGACGAAAGAATCCCGCTTTTTTATTCAAAAAGTTTCAAAATCCCGCTTTGCCCGAAAAAAATCTGGCAACGCTATATCTAGTATACATTAAAAATCAGATTTTTATTACTTCTTCAGTGTTTTAGTGAAATGTTTCTTTGTTCGAAGAACGATTTATAACGGTTTGAGTATGGTATCAAATGCGCATGTCTTTTTATCCATAAATAACTGGTTTCAGATTAAATCGATATGAAATTTTCTATGAACGCATTCTTAAATTATTATTATTATAAGAAATTATTATAAAGATATTATAAAAAAATTATTTAATTGTATTTTTGTATGTTGTCATATTTTTTATTATTTTGGATATGTACCTACACTAAGTACCTACGTAACAAATACAAATTAGAAAAATTTATTTATATTTGTAATTAAATTAAATAAAAACACTGCATAACGTGTTTAACAAAATATAGGTATGTAGGTATAAACATAAACTCAGGTTAACAAGTATTAAGATAAAAAAATATTACAAATTCTACTGTTCAAAAGTTATGCGCATGTAGGTACCAAACCAAAAATTTTTTGAATAGTTCCAGCTGATTTGGAAACTAGTCAGTTCGTCAGTTGTCAGTTGCTTTCTACGAACATCAAATTTGTCGTCAGCGTTGATGATTTGCTGTTCTTCGATTTCGCAAAAGTGTATGCGCCTAATAGTTTCTGATAGTTGCTAACCGTTCTTCGAATAAAGCATGTCATGTTTTAAATGTCGTCACCAATAAGGACTCAATATGCGATTTTTTTTGTACCTAACTGGCACACATCCCGACGATGATTGAAAATTTAAGACTTGAACTCTTGAACAGTTTCTTTCCACCGAGACACTTGTTGCGAGAATTGTTAAAACTAGGCAAAACAATTTGTATGTTACTGAAAATAGGTAGGTACGTTTTTAAATTCCTTGTATAATATTTCTACCTTTTTTTTTTACTTCCAAATTAGGAAATTGTTCGTCTCTGT
This sequence comes from Anoplophora glabripennis, assembly GCF_000390285.2. NCBI lineage: Eukaryota > Metazoa > Arthropoda > Insecta > Coleoptera > Cerambycidae > Anoplophora > Anoplophora glabripennis. The sequence goes on along the minus strand of NW_019416747.1, from coordinate 422,592 downwards.
AGAAAATATTAAGTTCGTTTTTCAACCTATCTATTTCAAAAACATTTGGAATTTGGATAGGTATATTTGAAATAAACATTCAAATTATTTTTTAGGAAATTTGTGTGCATGTTCGGGGACAGCAATATAATTTCGTAGTAGGTATACAGACAGCTACAGCATTTTATAGTTCGAAAACGTCTTGAAAAAGGCGTTTCAAGTTCAAGTAGAGATAAAACAATATCGTGAGCGGGGTTCATTATTACCTACGTATGTCCATTCTATAAAATAATGCCTGTCTATTATATTGTTAAAAATTAGTCTTACCTTGTTTTGTTGTAAGGAAGTTGTTTTTTGTCTACTTTAAATTAATCCCTGCCTTGTCCATGTCCTTAGTCTTTGTACTACCATCACTCACTGTAATCACTTCCATAGATAAGATATACTATCACTGTAATCCAATGAGAATGGGCCTAAAGTTTCCCGCGTAAACACATTATTTTAACCATCTTACCACATATTTACATGCAAGTGTGACACGACTGACACGCTTTTAAGCCATCAAATTGCGGCCTCACTGTGGTGGGACTGGTGGGGAAACTGGGAAGTAACAGTTGAAACACTTGTATTTTGTATTGGACCACATTGTTGTGACGTCACAAGATATGCAATCTAACTTACATGAAGTCATAATTTCTTCCAGAAAAATTAGATTACTTAAAATGAACCTTAATCTATAAGTATATAAGTGTCATTTTCATTTTAAAAATGTAACACGTTATTAAATGATTAATTTCTCTAATATAGACGATATTTAAGGAATTTCTCGAAGTGAACTCAGTAGTTAAATGTTAAATACTTGTACCTACATCATTGTTATAATATAAAATGTTTAAATAACTTTTAAATAAATTAAAAAAAAAACTCCATTTATATTGACCAATAGCAAAACAGAATACGCTACTAACGTCATTTCATTCAGGTGCAGAAGTCAAATTTGAATAATTAAATTAATAAATTATTCTAGATTATACCTGTGATTCGTGTCGCCTGTTATTTATTATTACTGTGTTTATTAGTGACTTATTTTTATATATCATATCTGTGTATGTATATAAAATATTTAGCATGGGCTTGTGTTTCACACCAAATTGCGATCACACAAATAAAACAGGGTGCAAAATGTTTCGCTTTCCTTCAGACTCGAAATTAAGAGCGAAGTGGGAACAATTAGTCAGGTAAATAGGAAACAAGTTGTATCTCAATCAATTTTTTATTTATTGTTTATTACAGAAGGGGAGACCGAAAATCAAATACTTTTTCTGTTTTGTGTTCATGTCATTTTGAGAATGAAGATAAATTTTGATTATTTTTACACTATGTTCATTTTCAAATTTTTCAATAGCAACCATTTCATTATATCTTCCCCATTGAATTTGCTTTATTCCATCCAAATTTGTATTTCCTACAAATAATATTTAAGTATATTTTGTTTTTATTTCTCGAAATATTACAACTTACCACTCACTGTCTGAAATAATGACGGGGGAAATCTACCTCTCTTACAAGCCTTTAATATTCGTCCAATGTTTCTGGCAGTTAACCTATGCTTCCGTGCAACAAACCACGTTGGATTATTGAACTGACCAACAGTTATCTTTTGAATGTCAGTTATTTTTTCATTTGTTAATTTTAATTTTTCCTTCAAGAATGCTATTTTATATGTTCAACATATTCAGCCGAAAAAAGTAATTGTTCAATTTCAACTGTTGTTATACATTCTTTTTCATTACGGTAAATGAAAAAGAATGTATAACATGAATTCATAAAATCACCTCTACAACCAACAATACATATAAATAAAGTGATGTTAAGGATTCTCCATAAATAAGGTATATAACAGGGGTGATCTGCTTGCTGCAGCATAAAAATCTCTTAGATGTATGTGTTTTGTCATTGATTTGGTATCTCCGTCACACCGAAAATAAAAAAATTAAATAATAACCCCTTGACTGATCCTTTTTGTGCAAGAGGTTATTTAAAATTTTTTAGTTTCAGTGTGAATCAACTAAAAAGAGTAACTAGCTGTTTATTGAGTTTAATCTTATTATCGGCGCAATTATTTTCCAGCTGGACGGCAGAATCCACGATGGGCGCTTCTCGTACACAGCCGGAGGGGTTGGCAGAAACATCTGCGAATCACTGTCTAAGCTTGGCTACCCTCCAAACTTCATATCGACAGTGGGTGATGACGAACAGGGAAAACTGCTGAAAACATTCATTCCTCCAGGAAGCCAGCATATGCTGAGGGTGCTGAAAGGTCACAACACAGCACAGTGCATTATTGTCTTCGATAGGAAGGGTGAATGCAAATTCTTGATGGGAGACATGCAGATTCACCAGCAAATCACTCCCGAGGTGGTAAGTGTCTAGGAGTTACGAATACTTAATCTTAGGAGCTAAAAGTTTGTAAAATTATATTGATTTTTACAGAAAGTTGCATTACTAATTTTTATTTTAACATTTTTTAATAACATAATTTTGCTTTCTTAAAAACATTTCTTTTTTGTTACAATTTTCCAAGATAATTCTGTCATTTTTAAGATGAAATTTGGCATAAGGAGATATTTGAGGTAACCAAAGATGAACATAGGTATTCTTATTTTTACTTAAGACAGAAGTCGCTAAGAATACCTGAGACGATTTTTTATGTTTAACACATTTTTTTTGTTGATAAAGATTCTGATACAAATGGATTTAATTTTTTTTCAGTTATAACGCAGTGTCGACTATTTTGGTATATTTGAATTCATTCAAATGTTATTTAATTCTTGCTAAATTTGTACCTTTCTTAAATTTATTTTTTGTTTATTGACCAGGAAAATTTGACTTAAAAAAAACGGAATAAACGAATTTTTTTTTCTCAGATTTTTTTATAGAAAATTGTAGGTTTTGAGGTCAGAAAATATATGTCACACACTCAACCACCAACAATACAGTGTTTTGAGATATAAACATTATACATGATATACGCGATATACGCATTATTTTGGCTCTAAAACATTAATTTTCACATAATCTGTACCTACTTCATTAAAAAAATATATAGGAAAACTATATTGGGAAAATCGAAATATTTCATAGAAGCAATTTTGTAAGAAATTTAATTTTGAACAACTTTTATTTGAAACTTTTTTCGAAAAAATGCATCTTCATTGAGATACTGGCAGTGTTTTGTCAAAGAACGCGAAAAATCAGGTATACGTAGTATATGTCTATATCTCAAAACGCTATATGTTGTTGGTGGTTGCGTGTGGTGTCAAAACCTACCTACAGTTTCCTGTAATAAAAATCACAGAGTGAGAAAGTTTTTTTTCCTATTTTTCTGGCCTATTGAGATATAGGCATCGGCAAAAAAGGATGAACTTTATATAGGAATGCCCCAAAATCTGCTTCTGTATGCTTCAAGTATATCTTTTATAATAGTCACTTTTCACAAAATGCCTGGGTTTTGTGAAGAAATAGCAACAAAACGAAAAATATGGTAAAAAAACAGGACTGTTTCTTGGGTTCTTAGCGAGACCTCTATGTTTTGGGTAAAAAATAAGTGTAATTCATCTTTGAATATTCCAAAACTGCCAAACAGTAAATAGCACTGATGTGTTTATAAAAATGTTGTTCAAGAAAAAAGAAGTTTTTTGAAAATCTGTAACTTTTTTTGCAGTCGATAAAACTACCCCTGAAGTATGGCCTAGTTATGGGACATTATGTATAAACATTTGCTCTTGAAGCTCTCTCATTTTTCAGATACATAGTCTGCTTATAGTTTTAAAAAACAAGTATTCGTACAAAAACTAAAATATAGTCATGGCGCTTTTTGAAAAATCGTTTAAATATGTAATTTTAAAAATCCCTCAGACCTATATATCATTTTAACGAATTTCTAATCTGTACCAATATTCTTTTCAATATAAAGGTCATATTTCAAAAAATGCAAAAAAAATGTTTCACCTGCTGGCGTTAATTTGTGTGGAAAATGTAACAAGTACCTCACATCTACCCCATTGATTTATATTAAGCAAATTTTTTCATTTTATTCATGTATTGTGGATACAAAATTTCATTTCAGGATCTTTGATTTGGAAGTGATTTATCTACTTTTTTTTTAACTTTAACATCCTTTAACACAAACACAATGGCTTCAAAGACACAGGTTTATACATAAGAGTAAATAAATTATAATTATAATATTTATTTACTCTTATGGGTTTATATAAGGAAATATTCTCAAAGGAAGAGAAAAATTCTCCTTCATTTTTGAACTATTGCTGTGTTACACCCTGTACAAGTTCCATTACACATCTATCAGATCACATCACTATTTATATAATAAACAGATATAGTAAACCAACATAATAGAACTAATATGTCCTTGCTGATAAGTAAGATTGCGCCATTTTCATTTGTTACCTACCAAATTTTATCTTGTATCAGAAGTAATGTGCAGGCACAGGACTGAACGACAAAAACACATCTATACAAATTTTTTAGATTCAACTAAATGAAGATATCATAAAAACAGCACCGCTGATAGTCTTGGATGCCAATCTAAGTCTAGAATGCTTCGAAAGTACCCTCAAATTGGCCACAAAGTACTCCATACCAGGTGAGCTTTTCAAATATTTATTACAAATAATAAAATATATACTTAAGGAGAGGTTACAATAATCTTGAGTTGTCACAAGGTGTTTGTAAAGTCTACTGTTAAAAACGAGCCTCAATTTCAAACAACTTGCAATGATCTCTGTTTTAAGTCAAAGATTTATTACCCTCAACAACTATGTCGAGATAGAAAGTTTTATCGAATTTTCAGTATTCAGCACATTTGCGCTGTTTCGCTTTTCATGGAGCCACCCTAAGAACTCGATTATTTTAAATTGAAACGTTTTGATATTTTATCACACATTAATTACCCGCAAAGTCATTACTCTGATATAACTAAATTTGATCTTGAGGCTTCCGGTTCTACAAAAAGGAGTGAACTTTATTTTTTAAAAGTATGCTAGCATTTTTCTAGAAACTGTTAAAATTTTAGAAAAAAGAAAATGTTCGAAACCGCTTGAGATATTTCAGTGATATTTAGTACATAGTGATAGTGATTGTTCAATAACAACATTAATTAATTACAGACAATAAACTGGTTTTATTTTTTTACTCAAAACCATCAGCGTACATTTTTTTCTTTAAAAATATCAAAGTCAGTGCTTGTATGCACGCCACTGTTAGAGCTAAAAATTCTGTTTGTATTGAAAACCATGCGCCCTTATTAACTATCACTACATATTAAATATCACTGAAATATCTCAAACGGTTTCGAAAATATTAATTTCCCTCTTTTTCCTAAAATTTTAACACCTCGTATTTTTACAACGGAACATTTTTTGACCATAGTTTATAAAGGAAACTATCATTAATTTTCCATGTAGAATCACACCCTTAAATATTTGCATATCATTAAGGAATACCTTGTATAATCAGATATTTTGTTAATCTTATAAAAAATTACCTTAGATTTTCTTAGGATTATTTGGGTGTAGATATTTGCTATTTTACATAACGCTCTGTACAGGATAAGATAAGGTCAGCGGCTCCAGAAAGGTATATTAAAAATGACTTGTGTGGTAACATCGGCGAGACATAAATCTACTTTTGACACAAATTCTGCCTCGCATCTCGCCGCGTTCTGGTGATAATTGATCAAATAGGCGCTAGAGCAGGTATTTATCAAAATTGTTTTTTTCAAAAACTATTGCAGCTATCCTAATGAAACAAAAACTGTTCGTTAGACAAAACATTAGTCTACATTATATATTTTTTATAGAATTTTTCTGTTCTATTTACTATTATAAAAAATAAAAATTATTTTTTTTTCTAGATTTTATTCTTAGTTCACGCAGAGGTACAATCACAGAAAAAATATATAATGTAGCTTACTATCTCTAGTATTACTACCAAAAAGTGCATACATATAAAATGGGTGCAACACTATCAAAAAAAATTAAAACTTCTTATGACCATCTTAGGTACTAATGACTTCCCATTTGTGACACCATTATCATCTGTTTGTTTCTCAAAAATATATTAGGTAGTAGTTAAAAATGTAAGGATGACTTTGATTTTGACATAAACAGATGAAAATTGTTTGTGGAAATACGTTTTTAGAGAACAAGACGAAACCTGTCGCTTTCCAGATAGTCGCGTGTGTGCATTGTGTTTTGTTTACGCATCATTTTTATACCCGCACCACTATAGTAGCTCGACTTCAATTATTATGTGTGGATTGTTTCGGATTATTAAAATTTTTTTATAGTTAAAGTGTTTTATTTGAACTTGCCTCACGGTTTTTGTTTGATTTACCTATTTTATTTTTATTTATTTTGTTTTGCTTTATTTTATTTGTTTTATTTTGTTTTGTTTATTTTTTTATTTCATTTTAATTTGTTTTGTTTGTTTTTATCTTATTTTGTTTTATTTTAATTTGTTTGTTTTTATTTTATGTTACTATATTTTTTCAGAAGACAATTTTTTGATGGTTGTTGTTGCAGTGGAGCGGCCTCTGCTTCTTTCTATTGTCGGCGAAACCCCTCTGGACGGTTACTGTGTAGTGGTTGATTTTGGGTTTTGTTAAAATAAAAGGAAAATTTTTGTTGCTTGTAACGTGTGAGCTGGTTGTTTGCAACGTGGAATTTTTCGTTGTAATATTAAATCGTAGACGGTGATTTGACGTAGTTGCGAATTCTTTTTATAAAGTTTGATCCAGCGCGAAGTTGCTTGAATCGAGTGTCGATAATGATCGGAGCGTGGCCGGCTAGGTTGCTAACAACCAGCTCACACGTTACAAGTACAACGATAAAAAAACTGTCTTAAATTAAAAAATAAACAAAACAAAATAAAACCAATAAAATAAAGCAAAACAAAAACAAAACAAAATAAATAAAAATAAAATAAAATAGGTAAATCAAACTGAAACCCTGAGGCGAATTCAAATAAAACAGTTTAAGTATAAAAAAAATTTAATAATCCGAAACAAGCCGCACACGATAATTGAAGTCGAGTTACTATAGTGGTGGTGGCATAAAAATGATAGGTAAACAAAACACAATGCACACACGCGACTAGCTGGAAAGCAACAGGTTTCGTCTTGTTCTCTAAAAACGTATTTCCACAAACAATTTTCATCTGTTTATGTCAAAATCAAAGTCTTCCTTACATTTTTAACTACTACCTAATATATTTTTGAGTAACAAACAGATGATAATGGTGTCACAAATGGGAAGTCATTAGTACCTAATATGGTCATAAGAAGTTTTAATTTTTTTTGATAGTGTTGCACCCATTTTATATTTATGCACTTTTTGGTAGTAATACTAGACATAGTAAGCTACATTATATATTTTTTCTGTGATTGTACCTCTGCGTGAACTTAGAATAAAATCTAGAAAAAAAGTATTTTTATTTTTTTTTTAATAGTAAATAGAACAGAAAAATTCTATAAAAAATATATAATGTAGACTAATGTTTTCTCTAACGAACAGTTTTTGTTTCATTAGGATAGCTGCAATAGTTTTTGAAAAAAACAATTTTGATAAATACCCGCTCTAGCGCCTATTTGATCAATTATCACCAGAACGCAGCGAGATGTGAAGCTGAATTTGTGTCAATGGTAGATTTATGTCTCGCCGATGTTACCACACAAGTCATTTTCAAAATACCTTTCTGGGGCCGATGACCTTATCTTATCCTGCTAGACCAAGGGTCGGCAACTGGCGGACCGCGGTCCAGGTCCGGACCGCGGAAGATAAAATACTGGACCGCCAAAAGTGTTTTGAAAGTATAAATTACTCAAATAAATTATTTAAAAAATGTTTTTTTACGTTTGAGTGCCAACCTTATCATTTTTTCTAGTATTTTACAATTGTGTGAGTGTTTTGAGTTCTTAGTGGTTAGTAAGCAGATTAAATTTGAGTTTAAATGAGAATTTGTAAGAAATATGAATTTTTTTCTGGACCCCGTTAAAAATTTTTAAAAGTATCCGGACCGCACCTAAAATTACTTGCCGACCCTTGTGCTAGACCCTTTTGGAGAAAAGAAATTATTCTCTCGCATCAAGTGTATGGGGAAACGTGTAAATCTAAGTATCATTACTGAGAAATATACCTAAAAGTCAGAAAAAAAAACAAAATCAAAATGTTCTCAAAGAAAATACTGGATATTTGTGTTTAAGTGAGTATTTATTAACACAAATAAAAAAATAAGAAACAATACAATTTCAACTAGTATTAGAAAAATTGGACGGATATCGTTAGTATAAACTTATTACAGCATAATTACATAACACATTATTTTACATTTCGTTAATATATTTCAAAGATATAATTTTTATTCTGGAAAATCCAGAATAAATGAATGCGTTGCTATTTTGACTGTACTATAATTACAAACCACACTGCTAAACAAGCAAACAATTATCAGAAAAATATTATTATATCACTGATCTTATTACTCTTTGTTAAATTTAACAAACAAAAGGCACTATCAGTCAATTTGTACCATTCGGTAATACAAAAGCAATACCGAATTTGTCAAAAATTAAATTGACATGCGGATTTAAATGCAGAAAAATTTGTATGACAATATCTTGCCCAAAGATAAGGCACAACTTTGCACCACACAGCTCAACGATTTCTATATAAAAAATAATATACTTATGTAAATCTCGTGCACGTATACAGAAATCTTCAAAATGTCCAGTAACTACACACAATGTGACTTAATTATTAATACCATTGTTTATATATGATATAGTTAGTTTGCTGGTCAAACTTAAGGAAGAAAATACTAGACGGCGTCTCTAATAAAATCCCTCACACCCAAGTTTAACCCGCCATCCAACTATGATCTAATAATTAAACATGGCCAACACTATTCCTACTTTATAACCTCTAACAATGTGAAAAAGAGCCAGTACAAACCCTTTATATGGTGTATTTTACTTATTTACTGCATACTCCACCCTAAGCGGTGCTGCGGGTTGGGGTGCATCTGCATAATTAAATTCTTCGATTCGCGTCTTCTCTCGTAGCTCAGTCTAGCTTCTTTGTACAAGCAAACGGCGGCAAAGGCGTGGAAGAAACTTGACAAGCACGCCATGCCGTAAGCCCAGCTCAAGAAATTAAAATTGGGATACATCAACCAATCCCGTCGTGTATAAGACCCTCCGAAAACGACTACAGCGAAAAACATGAACACGGCTAAAATGAAACGACGACAGCAAGTTTTATAAGAACATATCAAAAATAACATCTACTTACTTGTAGTAGTAATACAAACGAAATTGATAGCCGATAGGATCCACTCGTACTGCAATACAAACTCTAGAGGCCAACGGCACAACTGCAGAGCCATGACAATTTGGGAACCAAAACTCAACAGGAAAGACATAGTTACGAAGGCTTGAACTGCCATTAACCAAGGAGGTAGTAGAAATTCTCTGATGACATAGTACTCTTGACTGAAAACGTGGTGGCACCCATCAAAGTAGTGATCAAACTGATAGGCGGGGTAACGGTAGTTGTCGAAGCAATACTCCCACAGGCCCATGTTTTTGAAATCGGAAAAGGTTTCATCAAAGGACTTCACCCAGTAAGGGCTACAAAACGCTATCATAAGCAGTAATCCAGCTATATAAGTCAAAATAGCTCCATTTACTAGGTACCCTAAAAAAATAGGTGTGCCACCGTTTGTAAATTAATTTAGCGTTGTTCCTCACCTGATGCTTTTGGGTAGTTATTCTTTTCTACGTCCCTCATTGTGTATACTGATTATGATTACGAATGTTATTACAGTAACTTTATAAAATCTAATTAATTCCCTTAGTCATGGGTCAATTTCTTGTTCAGTTGGCACTTGCATTTATCCATTTACAAATTACAAACAAAACAATGAAAACTGTCAATCTAGGGATTTTATTCAAAACTACAAAACCACACCTATTTGACATTATGACAGCATTGCCACTTGCCAGATTGGTAAAAGCAAATTATCGTATGGAAATCGAAAAATTGTCGCACATATCCAAATCTTATTAATTTACTTCTTATACTTACCTTTACCTGCATAAAGAAGGCTAGGATAAATAAAAACAAAATATGGACGACTAATATCTAAAAAAAGAAAATTACAAAAAAATTCGTTCTTTAAAAATTTGTTATAATTACATATTATGTATCCAAATTTTTTATCCGTCTAGCACCTTTCAGCCTTTCACACAAAACTTTTATACACAAATAAACGTTAAACTCCCTACATATTATATTAATAATTGTGAGATATATTTATTACTATTCTATTACTTATTAATTTATACCAAAAATTGCATAGAATTTTTTTAAGAAACAATGGCATTTCCCAGCTAGCCCTAAAACTTGCACTTTTCGAAAGGGAAAACATTATTAGGTAGGTATATTACAGGTAAATAATTTAAATTTCAATTCAATTGTATACACATTTGTTTTATTTTATAATTTAAAATATAATTCTACAATTCAGGAATATCAAATATATCTCAATATATTCTTCATGTATGTATCTCACATGAACTAAAAAAAAATCTTACGAATTATATCGTATTTTCCAACGTACATACATCCACACAAGTTTATCGTATAAAAACGATAATTAACGTACATTTGGCAACACTGATTTGAACAGAAATATTTGAAACTCGTTTTTGAATAACTATTCCAGGATAAATAGGTACCTAAGGAATAATTTTTTAGACATCTTAAAATAATGGTGTCTAAAGACAGTATGTGCGCTTTTTTTAATTCTTAATAAAAATTTAAAAAATATTAAACTGATAGGTCAGGTTAAACGTTTTGTGTATGTTGAAGGTACGGAAAAGTCTTAAATTGTATAAATGCTTCGAACTAAAGTGGATTTAGCTATCTCTAGATTTGTTTTGTTGATGTGCACCACAAAAATATCCAATTTTTAAATTTTGTTGTATAACTCGATCCACGTAATTTTTTCCAAAATTATTTTTGCAGAATAATAAAATTAAACTATTATTTTGAGTGTCAATTGTTAAAATAAACTGGCATATCTATCGTGCTAAATAATTTTTATAATACTAGCATAAACTTATCTCAATATTTTTTAGTGGTCTGTAAGAATTTCTATTGAATAAAAAATGAGCATCATAAATCTGTATGAGAGAGATAAACATATAAAAATATTTTTTTATTAAAATCGTCAAAATTAAAATTATTTTTAATATATTTCTACATAAAAAATATTAAAAGGACGGCATCAGTTACAAAAATGCATTAAAATTAAACTAAATTAAAGACATACTTCTTAATATAACAGTATTATTTATCTAATGTCTTAAAAATTTTATATTATAGCAAAATACAAATTGAATTGGTATCATTCCGAAAGATAAAGTTCGGGTCATTTTTTGAATATACAGATCTATCTATACCTAGACGTGAAGGGATACCTATATATAAAATATATTACAATGAAGGCACCACAACATTTACAAAATTGTTCTTACAGTTTATTATAAACAATCGTTATAATCTGATGTATTTCAATGATTGCAAACTTTATTTTCACAATATGTCATAATTATATTGATATAAAACAGCGTTATACGATATATTAGTATTCGAAATGAATGTTATTTTTATAAATTATATACAACTATAGATCGTAAATAGCTTTTAGCCTGTGCTACAATTTAAAGCACAGCCTTATTTATTATTTATTAAAACTGGAGAAAAGGGATAAAAAATGAAATCTTGCCAATCGGTATAAAACTAAATATCTATAACTAGACGTATTAACTGACAACTAACAATTTTTGTACATGAAAGGACGGTTAGTCAAGAAAATTGTAAATATGATGTTTTTGGTCTACCAACCCTTCGTCTCGGGCTCCATCTCAAAACGAGCTTGTGATTCCTTCAACATCCTCCTCTTTCGACGTTGGACGTACGCTTCCGTGTAAAATAACGTTGAAGCTATCAAACACGCCACAACGCCTATGCAAGCCAACGCAAAGGACCACCCGAAGAAGTTGTTATCGTGACCAGGCATCCAATCGCCTTTATTCGCTCGAATGGCGAAAATAATCACTGCAATGGCCCCCGAAACACCTCCGACTAATAGAATCCCCGCGTCTAGCAGAATAAGTAAAACGAACATTTTCTGGTCAGGTCCAAAACATAAAAAGTAAACTAAGGTCAGAATCGCACCCAGCAAGACTGCTATGAAGCATAACGTAAAAAAAAATTGGGTGGCCACCATGAATGGGGGAACTAGGAAGCCGCGTATCTTGTCGTATCCGGTCGTAAACGGGTCATATATCCATCGACAACCTACGAAGAATCTGCGATTGGAGATATCGTAGGGGTCTGCGAGTGACCTGAAGCAATGTGTCCATAGTCCTAGGCGGTCCATCTTGGCACCGGTTATTCTGTAGTCAGAAACTAACCAACTTGGCGTTGAAAAGGCTACCACGATCAGCACAAAGGCTATGACAAAGAAACCAATAGCCACATTTCCTTCTAGTGATCTCTTCTTCGTCTGAAACATAGAATATATTAGTAACAATATAAACAAATCGTTTCAAAAACACACATTAGAAGAGAATGAATTAAAAGCCCACAACTTTTGTGTAATTAGGTAAAGTGGAATTTAAAAAACCGATATTTGTAATTTATTTTGAAATGATTTGAAAATAACAGAAACCTAGAGCTAGAACTGGGCGTAACTTTTATTTACCTCGTTTTCTTCGTACTCCACCATTGAGTCACTAATAATGTCAACAACCACTACACTGTTTAAATCTCCTGCTTAAATTCCGTAGTTAAATACGGAGTTAAATTATTTTTAACTAAATCAATATATTTCACTGTTTTTAATAACAAACTTTGTTTATAATTTTTATGCCAAAGGCTTTCAACGTATTCTTCCGACAGAAACTTTATCTTTGACCACACCTGCAGACTGTTTACGACGTTACGTTTACCTCAACTGACCTGTTCCACCATTACTAGCGAGCGGCATACGTCATAGAAAACTTGTTAGCACTATATTCATATTTTCTATCATGGCATAACATTAAATGAATGAGGCTGTAATCCAGCGCTTGGAGTTTGTATGCATAATATCGAATATTTTATAGAAAACAATAACTCCGTCATTTTTGGTCTGTTTTAGAAAACAGAAAATTGGCCTTAATAGCTCCAAAAATATTATAAACTAGCATTTAGGTACTATTGTTTTCAAGATTTCAAGACATAATGTACCATAATGACAGGCGATCGTTTTTTATTTCTTTAAACATTTTTATTTGTAAACTATGTGTTTAATCCGATAGAGATTGTTTTCCTGAACTCGGCAATATATTATGATAACTTGATTTTCCGATGCTCTGCGTAACAAGACTTTTTTGTTGCTTTCGTAATAATATTAAATTTAATGTATAGGTACAAATTTAAAGGCAGAAACATAGTTATACGTGACACGTATTGCCACGTCGTACATAATGTTTTCTACACACGACAATTTTGTTGAGCAAAATTCAAGGCGGAAACAAAGGTGTCAAATATCATTTGATTTAGAAAAAAAAATACACATTTTTAATCACTGGCAAAATTACTTTCTTCACGGTTTTATTGCGTAATCAATATTTTTCAAGGATTATTCTAACGTTTCATAAAATATATAAAATTTTAGCACCACGTGATATTGTAATAAAAATGTCAGTCTGACGACGGCGACGTCTCTAGTTGTTACCCTCCATCCCAAAATTAATAAATGATAACGACGAACCACTTAAATCGAGCCGCTCTCTATAGATCAGGTCCCAAACCGGAAAAAAGGGCATCATTAACACCACATTATATTTGGTCACATATTAATAATTTAAACAAAAAAGTCGTGTTGTACATATGTCCCACGTAGTTATAACAATTTATATTCATCTCAAAGAACGTATTATCGTTGCAAAACACCAATTACTTCCAAGGTTCAAACGCATTTTACACAATGGATATACTTGAACTATTTCCAAAGAAAATAATACACTCCACAGTTCATGAAATCTTTTATTTTGTACAAAAGTCCATAATATAAATCTATGAATACATAATTTTACTTAAACAACCTTCTATTTAGAACAATGGTCGAGTCTTCTACAATGTACAATGTTTTTTGGGGGAATTATAGTGCTAAGGCCCATTCCTCTCGGCCAAAGCTTCAGGTCAACATTAAAAAACAATAATATTGTTGATTATTCACATTCAACAATCACCTGTTTGTTTTTTTTTTATTATAACTACGAATTAAAGGAAACACTGATTTTTGGCGGTTAGATACACTTAGTATCTTGGGAACCTCATTTTTATTCCTTATATTAAAAACAGAGTGTAATCACATTTACGGACGGATTTAAAATTAGTGATGGTTTTAATTATTAACTACATAATACAAAAAATATAAAAATATTTGGACGGCTTTTGGTTAAAAGATTATAAATATAATACTTCCAGTATTTAGTTAATACCATTCCTTCTGTTCGTTTTTAAACTTTTAAAATTAGTTCCTAAATTTGGACCTACCTAAATATTATGACTCATATAAAAATAAAAAAAAACAACTCTAAATAAACAACTTAATAAGCCACGGCAGTAAATCTTATTAAAACGGACTTATAACGTTCTAAATATCAGTATGGTAAGCCGCAGGCTCCTTCCTAACATCCATACTATACTGAGACGCTGGCTGGGATCCCCTCAAGCGACGATAACGCGCTCTACGTGCCTCCACCAAGAACAAGGCACCGGCGGGCAAAAGTAGCAAAGATCCCACACAAGCAAAGCCAAATGACCAGCTCAGATCATTATGTTGCCAGTGGGGCATCCAGTCCCTATTATCGCCATTGGCCCCGAAAATACAAACAGCTATGAATCCGAAAAAGCCTCCAAGCATTAAATTGGCACCATTACTTAAGAGAAGCAAGAGATATTTGTCATGGTCCCTGCTACAGAAGCAATACATCCATGTGAAGAATGCGCCGATTAATACTAGGGTCATGCAAAGGGTATAGAAAAACTGAGTCGCAATGAAGAATCCAGGTAGTAGAAAGTCGAAAATAATATAATATTCTTCTTCAAACACCCACCAGCAGCCAGTAAATCTGTAGTCGTACTGGTGACGAAAATCTTCAAAATTATTAAAACAAACCTCCCATAATCCTGTAACAATGTCAAAATATGTGACAAGGGATTTAAAAAAGCTACAATTAACTATTAGTCATCAACCTGTTAATTAATTCAAGAGCAACACCTAAATCAAGTGACCACTCCTACTCAATTTTCTTTCAACTATTGACTTACCTATACGTATGAATTTGGGATCTTTTATTTTCCCGTCGTTTACTAGCCAGTAAGGAGTACAAAAAGATATCAAAACAAATAGAAAGGCCACAACTGTTACTGCTATAGCACAAATTCCTGTTTTTGTTTTCATCGCCATTTTTTCTGTTGTGTTGATTAAACCGTTGGACAGTTCTCTTTTTTATTATTGACAGCAATGACAGTCAATTGACAGTGACAGCTGACAGCCGAATTATCTTCTTCTTCCTAAAAGAAAAAATAGATGCTTCTAATGGTCAAAACTTATCTAGGTTAAGAGTAATTTGGAGATAATAAAATGAACGATATTTTTCATTTGCCTCCACTGCTTTTACACTTTCTGCATGAAATCGTTTCTTTCGCAAATATATAAATCTTCGGATATTGTATTAATATCGCTGTCAAGGTACATCTTTCTCCATTGCACGCGGGTAGAATAAAAATACCTAAATGCAAGAACAAGGTGAATTTGAATACAAATACAATACAAAAATTGCACTATACATTCAAATTAAAGCTATATATATATATATATCTGTGATTCTATATTAATTTCTTCTTTGGGGGGACTACTATAACTTGAAATAAGAAATTAATCTTCTTTACCTTTTGTAAAANATATATATATATATTAAATATTTTCTGTTTTTTTCAGTGTTGTTTGAACCAACAGATGTGGAAATATCCGACAAACCCTTTAAAACCCCTTACTGGAAAGCTATAAAACTCATTACACCTAATTTAAATGAACTGAAGCATGTTACAACTTTCTTAAACATTCCAAAAAATACAACTATTTCGAGCCCTCTAGATGAAGCCATATATCTTGCTAAACAGCTTGCATCGGGTTGGATAGAAAATGTAATTGTAACGCTTGGTCCATCTGGAGTGCTAATAGCCAGAAGAGGTCTGGCGACGGATTCATTGCTAAACTATCAACAGACTAGTGAAGTACTTGTTCGGCACTATCCTTGTAACGTGATAGAAGATTTTGTTAATGTCAGCGGAGCTGGAGATTGTTTAGCAAGTGGGATAGTAGTGGGTATCCTTAAAGGGTTATCTGAAGCGCGATGTCTGTCGATTGGGTTCTCTGCCGCAAAGTCAGCTTTATATTCTCAATCTGCCGTTCCTGAACAAATGTTAGGAGAAACTCTGGTATCAGGAAATGTTGAATCGTCGTTTCAAACAATACATCTGTAATTCAAGAAATGCCTGACTTTATTTTCCTGCTGCATTTACAATAAAATAAATCTAAAAAACTGTTAATATGTTAGTAATTTCATTGGTTTTGTATTAGTTGTGTTTCTAGAGCAATTCAAAACAGGTTCCAATATAGTCATACATATGCGCATCGATCAAAGGGTTCAAAATACATTGTTTCGAATCAAATGCAATTGCGTCTGACTTATTGAAAACTGTTTCTAAAGTACTAGGAACAAAGTTATTGCATAACCTGTTTCATCACTATAATTTTAATCAATTTGAATGGATTATTTAGAATTTCGATCATTCATTTCAGCAAAAGGTGTATAAATAATTATTTTTTTTGAAACAGACCAATAATATATTGATGGAATTTTATCACGTCAACAGGATGAAAAGTCGCTAGATTGACAAGTACAGCAATCACGCTATTTTAATATAATTTTAAGACAGATTTAAAAAAAATCTAATTTTAATAATAATAGGTCTGTTCCAACATGAGTCAGAAATTGGTTCCGAACCGTTCGAAATACTTCACAAACGTTTTTCAACCTTTCTGTTGCTTTATCGAAACACGCATTTTTTTCGCACGGTCGAGAAATAGCCAGAAATTATGGGCGTGGCTTAACTCTTGCTACGTCACAAGATTACTAACTTAGAATTCATGTTTGTTTACATGCGACTTTACTAATAATTTTGCATTTTTCCAGGTATTTAAGTAAATCTTTCATAGTTGTTTGGGTATTTTGCAGTAATTAGTTAGTTATTGATAATAGTTTTTAATAAGTTGATGGTGTAGTGTTTAATATAAACTATTAATTTACTACGTAAAAATGCCAGGAGTGAGGTGTAGTGTTGTAATTTGCAATAATAATTTTTATAGTGCTAAACAAGTCAATTTAAAAACTTCATTTAATGTGTTTCCTAAGGATAAAAGGCTTAGAAAGATATGGGAGGAAGGTGCAAAAGATGCGATTTGTTTAATCATATAACTGGACACATTTTGAAGACAAACTTTGAATGCAATCTTCAAGTAGAGCTATTAAGTTTATCATCAAGAAAAAGACTTAAAAACAGGTTAAATGTTAAATTTCTAATTTACCTGATTGTATTCACTTTAAAAGGACTAAATTTATTGTTATTGTTGTATAACAAATTGATGTGATTGTTAGAAAAGCGATTGGAAATTTTAAGTACCTATCTATCGAAATGTGTTTTTAATATTATTGTAAACTTGATAATTTTTCTTAAAATTAAATGTTATGTCGAAAGTTCTGTGAGAATAACATTTCTTTCCTCTTCTTCCTTTCATTTTATTCCTCAATTTAACTCCAAACACCGAAAAAAAACTCTTTCAAGACCAAAAACTACTGTATAGTTTACTTGGAAAAACTTAGGAATTTTTTAATTCGAAACATCATCGACTGTAAAACTGTAGTTGGTAAGTACAAAAATAAATTATGTTGCAGCCTATTGCAAAGTACTTTGGTAAGTTATTTGAAATTTAACTAAAGACAAAAGCAGATACAATAACATCATATAAACTTTTTATTTTGGAGCCAAGAGAATATAGATCTAAATTGTTTATATATTCACTTCCCCTCTTCATTTTATTAGAGTTTATAGATATTAATAGACATCTGTAATAAAATTAACACAAATTTTAGGTTAATTATGTAACCAAACGTCAAAATTGGTGACCGATCGTGGTGTGTATTCAAGACACTTTTACATTTCATCCTTTTAATTCCAAATTCCAATGTAGAGGTTCAGTTTGTATGTAAAGGTAACATTTTAGACTCAAAATACCTGTTAATTAACCATAATCATAACTGATTAAATTTATTATTTTATGTTAAAAGGAGCGTAGTACAAGAAAATTGACAATTTTAAATTTGCCTCTTATTTTCTTATGGGATATGGGAGATAAACTGAGGAATTTGGTGACGTATTTGTTTTTTATTGGCTGATTGACTTATGCGGCGACCGTCTCTTTACGGACCGTGGGTCTATGGCACAGACGTTGACGTTGTAAACCATAGAAAATTGAATATGTTTATTTGTTGTAATGTAAAATGTAAACTAAAACGTCAATGGTCTACTGAGGCAACAGCGAATTTTATACACAAGTTTTTTAAAAAATAAAAACTGAAAAGTCTGAAATCTCAATATATGTACAACAATTATAACATTTTGAAATGAATTCTCGAATTAAAAGAGTCACCCATGTGATATTTGATATGGATGGAGTTCTTTTGGGTAATACTCAGAAATTAATAAAGTTATAAATAAACAATATAATTTATTGAACAACAATATTGGAATATATTTTTAAAAATCTCGCAGATACGGAACCATTGTATACTGTAGCCATTCAGAATGTTGTTGGTAAGTATGGAAAAGTATATGACTGGTCCGTTAAGTCTCACATATTGGGCCTACAAGGAATAGAAGCGCCTCGAAAGATTGTAGAGTTATTAGACTTACCCATTTCTCCAGAAGAACTTTATGAGTTGAATAAAATCCAATATAACATTGTTATGAAAGATGCTCAAGTAATTTCAGGTATCTATCTATAAGATGTTGACAATTTTTATTTATAGATAATAAACTTAACCAAAATATACCTAATTTACAAAATGTTAATAATTAAAGTATTACAAATACTTCAGTATTCATAAAAGACATATATGTATTTACTCTCGTGCAATTTATAAATTCTTGTCTAAATAAAAATAACTCGATATTTCGAACTATGTAGAAGTTTTTTTATCTTGTAATTAGGAACAACTTTCTTTACGTATTTACAATTTTGTCCTGGCTTTGTACAATATTTAATTTCAGAAACAGCAAAAGTAGTTGAACATTTACATAAACACAACATTCCCATAGCTGTAGCAACTTCATCATATGAAGAGATCTTTCATGTGAAAACAGCAAAACATAAGGACTTTTTCACCTTATTTAATCACATAGTTTGTGGAGGTTCCGACCCAGAAGTTAAAAAGGGAAAGCCTAGCCCAGACATATTTTTAACATGTGCCTCAAGGTAATAAAAAATTTGGAATCAAAGAAATCTCTGTAACTCTAGCAACTTTTGATAAGATATTAAATTGTTTGTTTAATTTTATATATATTCAAAGTTGAATTGGTTATGTTAAGTTTTGCAACAACCTCTTCAGATTTCCAGATAAACCGTTACCCGAAAACTGTTTGGTCGTTGAAGATGCACCCAATGGTGTTGCAGCAGCTATCGCGGCTGGGATGCAAGTGATTATGATTCCCGATGACAATTTATCTGCAGAACTGAGAAAAGATGCCCACTTAATAGTGAATTCTCTTGACCAAGCTCCGTTAGATTTATTTGGTCTACCTCCATTTATCAGTTAGAAATAAACAGTTAAATAAAAACTTATCACATTGATATAAGAAGTGATATAAATCAATAAATTAATTTCTTTCTTTTTACTTCCCATTCCTTTATACTAGTGGCAAATCAAATTAAATTTGATTTTAAGTATGAAAATACACAAGTAAAAGCATTTATTTTCTACAGGGTTATATTATATTAACAAGAATTTTGACAGCAAATTTCTAAATTTATCAAAAAAAATTCTTACATTCCAAAACGATTAATTTTCGATACACAAGGTGTTAAAAAATTAATGAAAACTTGATATGTTTTGAAGCTCAAAAAATAGTTGTAGGAAGTCATGAAAATAATACTTAATTTAACTAAGAGGTTAGGTTTCGCCATGAGTAACTAAATTTATTTTTATATTTAGTTACTCATATGGGTTTCCCTATATGCAAAGCGTACGAAAGCGAGCTAATTCGTAAAACTTATTCCATATAAGAAATGCACATGCTTCAGGGAACCTCAAAGCATTGTTTAAAAGGGTATTTAAATTTAAACAATGCTCAAAGCAAAGTGGATTGCCTCTGGACAACTGACTGTGTGTATTTAATCTATGGTAATGGTACTATGCAGAGGTACTATGTATGCAACTGACTCTAATTAAAGTTTCTGTGCTCTAGTTGTCGTAGTTTATAAAATAAAATCAATGGTTGTGCAGAGAAGTACGCGGCAACAGTGTAACGGCGATTTCCCTAAGTTTTCCAAAAAATATTTTTTAAAACCATCAAATTTGGGAAAATGTCAGCTGCTCTAAAATTTACATCGGGATTAAGAGAATTAAGAATTCATTTATGTCAGAAAGGTGCAGCAAGTCAAGGTGTCAGGTAGAGTAAAAATCTAAGAACTGTAGGTTATGTAATATAACAAACATTATTTTTTAGAGATTTTATCGAGAAATATTATGTGGAATTGAAACAGAATAATCCCAAATTTCCGATACTAATAAGGGAATGTTCAGGAGTTCAGCCAAAACTGTGGGCACGATATGGTATGTACTATATTTAAATCGTTACTTGAAGCAATTTAATTTAATTTTCTTTTAGAATTTGGTAGGGAGAAATGTGTATCTCTTAAGGACCTGTCGGCTGCAGATGTATTGAATCAACTTCAAAATGTCACAAAGTAATTTAGTTAATAAACTGTGGATAGGTTTTTAAAAGTTATAATTTAAATAGATCATTCAAAGAGCATATATATGTATCAGGCATGTTTTCCTACAATTAAATAGCATGAAAGAGAGAAGTGAGGTTATTTTGGTTTTCTATTATTATTTTGAACAAAAACAACAAAATAACAGAACAGATTTATTTTTACACAAGGTCTACTTATATGCTAACTGGACAATGGAGGTAAACCAAATAAATCTAAGGGAGCCGTTTCGAGAGAATTAACTACTACGTGTGCATCCTTTCTCAATTCTACGGGTACGTTTTCATCGGGAATCATAACTACTTGCATTCCAGCGGCAAGAGCAGCTTTAACACCGTTAGGTGCATCTTCGAACACCAAACATTTTTCAGGATGTGGTTTATCTAAAAATCTAGAAAGAAATCACAACATGAAAAACTTTGTTTAAAAAAAATAACTAATTTACCTTGAGGCGCAAACTAAAAATATATCTGGCTTTGGTTTTCCCCCTTTCACTTCCGGATCGGAGCCACCGCATACCACGTGACTAAACAGAGAGAAGAAATCTTTGTGCTTCGCTGTCTTTAAAGTAAAACTATCTTGACTCGATGAGGTCGCTACAGCTATGGGAATATTGTTTTTGTGTAGGTGCTTGACCACCCTTGCAGCTCCTAAAATTAAACACTGTAAGGCGAACATGAAAATATTGAATCTCTTGAGTCTTTCAACCAATTAGCAGTTTTTTTTTTACTTTAGGTCTCAATTTAATCGAAATTTTTTGTATTTTGGCGGCAACTTGCTATGAATCTAATAAATAGTAATTCTAAAATCACGAAACAAAAATGATTTTGTTTTTATGATCTGATAGATTTTAGAATTAAAAATAATTGAAAACTTATTTTTAATCTGTTTTCGACTAATTGCTATTTACTTCGACCACACATATTCCCATTTTCGGCTACTCCCATATTGTATACATAAATAAATAACCTTTATTTTCCTTAGAAACTTTGTAATAAAGTATGGGAATAGTCGGTAAAAGGAAAAAAAAAAGAAAAGTCATAATTCTTATACTGCAAGAATTTAGTAATTTACAGCCCATAAGAAATAAATAAATAAATAATAAAATCAATAACCTAATTAAGAATAGTTCATTAAGGTACTTTTTGATTTTTTAGGTAAAGTTCGCTTTAAATTTTTTTACGGTTTTAACGCTTTCATGTTTTCATTTTTAATATGAACAGAACTGTGAGGTGAGAAGTGATAATCGATAACAGGGAAACAGCGAAGGAAATAATATTTATTCACAGTTAGTCAAAAACTGTATTGGTTATATAACCGGCCCAGTAACCTACATAAAGTTTTGCCTAACTTAATCCTTACTGCTAGCTCAAAAATCATTACGAATAAAGAAAAAAAAAGCCTCATTCACCGAGTTATTCATAAGCGTGAAGTAATGCTCAAAAAAATCACAAAACAGCACATGTAACAAATCAAAATAACGTCTTACTCTCAATTTGCTTTAAAAAAACAATCAAACTGCTGTCACACTACTGCTAAAAAACATAAGATACTCCCAACTGAAAAACTACAGCACCAGAAATACCTGGCATGGACGGTACATTATGGAATTGTTTGTGTGCAGTAGTCCTAAATTCTGTTTGAAAACTGTCGATTGACATGGGCAATTTCATTTCCGTCACTGCGATTCGGCACGACTCTCGTTCCACGGTGCCAATAACTTTGCCTTGTATTTCGGGTGTGTATATTTTTCCAAACCTCTTTGCAATGTTAGCAATGACATTCTTATAAATGATCTCGGTATCTGAAACACGAAAACACAGGTAAGTACAAGTGTGTATACCTTGGATTATTTCAGCATCTTTCAATACAAGGGCATATTGGATTTTGGCTAATTTATAAAATTCTTCTGGGGAGATAGGCAACTCTAACAACTCTACAATTTTCTTAGCTGCGTCTGCACCTGGTAGGCCCATGACTTGGGATTTAGCCGACCAATTGTAAACTTTTCCATAATTGTTAACAACGTTTTGCACTCCTAGTGTATATAATTTCTCTGTATCTATAAAGTTTTTTAAAGCGATTACTACTCAAACATTGCCACTGCCAATGAAATATTTACTTTGCTACATTTGCAGTGGTTGAATAAAATGTTATTAAAATTGTATCTAAATGTAGTTGCGTTTAATGTATTCAACAAATAATATAAATTTTATGACTTATTTGTGTTTTTTTTCCTATTATGTTAACAACTTTCTTAGTAACAAAATATACAAAATTCACATTTTATTTAGAGGTTTATCTAATTTTGACAGTGACATGAATTTATAACCCCACATTATTTATGTAACCTATTAAGCTGAAGGTGCCTTTTGAATTGAAAGTTAAAACATACGTGTACCTACTATTAAAATATGTAACTTTATATATACGTCGAATAAAAAAAATACATACCTAACAGAACTCCGTCTAGGTCAAAAATGACATGGGTAACATTTTTAAATGCTCTACAACGGTTCATTTTAATTTTTCTGTTGACATATAAGAAAACATATGCTTCATATAATTAAACATATATTTAAATAAAATAAATTAAACTAGGAACTGCATTTACATAGGTATTTCTGTTTTATACAGAAATATTTAAGCACACAAAGGTGCCTATTTTAAAATCGGTATTAGGATTAGCATTGTATCATCATGTGTCATGGTTACTGTCAATCCATAGTTGCCATATTGGAGGAAAACCTTTAAATTATAATATACATGTATAAAATGTTTGTTATTCTATATTTGTATTTGTTTTTAATGTTAATCATTGTGTATACTATCAATAATGACCAATATTCTGAAATTACATACCTACAATATAATAAGTAGTCAAGACCAAATTTGGTAAATCAAATATCAAATATGGTATAATCCGTACAGTTTAATAGAGCTAAATTAAACTAATACTCAGAGTGACATAAAAATTTTTATTCCAATTCCCTCAAAATTTCAATGCGTTCCAATGTTTTTTGAAAAAGATATACCTAGCTAAAATTTGTTTTAAAAAATTATGTTTGAAGTCCTGTATCTCAAAAACAAAAGATGGGCCCATGGTCTACAGGAGAAAAATCGTACCTATTTGGGAATTCAATTTAGTGTGTTACATTTTGGAGAAACCGGTACATTTGGCAACGTCGCGCTATTGCCGCTATTCTCCGCCACAGCGCAGGCGTCGCTTCAAACTTCAAAGCACTCAGCTTTTTGTGTACACAAAATAAAAACGCGAGGAATAAAGCCGTGTGCGTGTAGGCGTGCGCAAGTTCTTCGCCACCGGAGCCGCTGCATAGGTAACATCGCGTCCACTACTCATCTGCGACAGTGCGGTATGTGAATCGGGGGTACAGTGCCTTAGCAACCAAAGCAACCGTGATGGATTTGAAATAAAAAAAAGAGTACATATCTAGTTAGTATAGAAAAGCAATGGCTGTGATCGATAGGACTGAGAGGAGGTGTACTTTCGGTTGGAGGATGTATCAAATACAGGGTATCGTCGTTTTGTTTTTGGTGGCCGGAGCCGTGCTAGGCAACCCCCGGAGTTGCGACTTGGCCAGGAAGGAGGTGGCACAAGTCATCCAGGTCGACCCTCTCAGAGTGCTGGACAGACCCGAAACAGGTAGGTGTTGATGTTTTTGTTTTGTGACTGAGGCACTTGCGAATTTTTGGCAGGTACATTAGCCCTTAGCCCTACGTGAAGCTTTCAGGCATTTTCGAAACGTAACACGACACTGTGCAGAAAATACAACTGAGCTCGCCTTTTAGAAGTATTTATTTGTTATCTTATATATCTACATTATAATGTACCTTCAGCCTTCAGTTACCTATTCATTTATTTGACACTTGTTTCCACCAACAGTTTTTAGGGATTTCTTATCGCTAGGGAAAGAATGACTTACGCTAAGTAACCCTTTTAATTTACACCAAACCTTTATTGTTCTTGTCTGTCTAGTTTTAAAGTGTCAACAGTCACTACATCCACAATATCTAAAATTTGCGGTGTTGCAAGCGGCTTTTATGTCCTAGGAATTTCAGTTGTTGAATTATTCCAGGATTTTATTCGTTCTCTATTTTAAGCAAATCTTATCTATTCTTTGCCTAATGGAAATGATGGTACCTAATGAAAATTAAATACATATTTGAGGAAATAATGAAAAAATACATTTAGAATCCTACACAATATTGAACATACTTATATTAAATACAGTTAAATAGGTATCTAATAAATACATATAAATGCATTGAAATAGGTTTATACAGTTTTAAATACGCGTAAATAGGTACATACAGTTTAAATAACTTGCAAAAGTAGTAGTACATTTATAGGGGGAAATTGTATAAAATTTAACAAAGTTAATGTAATGACATTTTCTTTTAATTGTTGCAACAAGCTGTATTAAAATTGGCATGTTTTTTTAATAATCGTTAGTTTTAATGTTCCAGTCGCAATTTCGTGTTATTCTTAAGGCGTTTATGATGTCATAATTAAGATGAACTACCTATCTATATGAATGAAGGTTTACATGATTTACCCTCACAGTTTTTTGAAATTTGGAACAGACTATATTTCTTATTGACTTTAAACAGTTCATAAAAAACGAAGTTTTGCGTAAATATATATACTTATTTTTGTTAATTTGTCACTTGGCGGTTACTACTTAAAACTCGGTTTTATTTACATCTTATATAGATAGGTAAATAAAAAATAATATAGAATTTTTTATGAATCATTTCAAGTAATGTATCTTTATCTCTAAAACGAAGTGAATGAAATAAATTTTAGGCAGTACCTATGTGAAAATTAATGTAAGTAGATACTGAATGAATTATAGAATCATTTCTACAAAAATGTTATTGTCTCCAGTTTCTCCAGACCTTTGCAGAGCTAAGCTTTTTATGACAAAAAACCTATCTGTATGTAAGGTATGTATATGATATAAATAAATGAGTCCAATTTTGATTAAAATATATTTAAATTTAGATACATGTAGAGAAACCCAAATTTTGGTGATTTAACGCAACTTACTTTTATACTAAATATAAGCCTTGAAGGTGGGGTTTCAAATTTCGCAAAAAATATGTCAGTTATACTTGAATTTAGAAAAACTAAATTTGGTACACGGTGTAAGTGTACCAAGGCATTTATCGACAGTAAGTAGATTCCACAGTCCTATTGAAGTATTTTAAAGGATTGATAAGGGATAATGCACCATTAAAATATGACAGAATTTTTTAACCCGTTGGCGAACTTAAAAAAATTCTTGCTTTATTTTATGGGGAATTTAATTCTAAAACTTTTCTTCTTGTTAGTTTTCAAAATAACTAATAATATCTACGTATTGTAGCTGTGTTATTTAAAATCATCGAAAACTCAATAGTTGGTTATGAAATTAAACGTCAAACTTGACGATCAGGAAAAAGGTAAATAATTTTAGTATACTTAATTATTTGTTGATTGTTACTTATCAGTGCAAATTGTATGTTATTTCTGTTGTTTAAGTTGTTTGTTTTTCTATTAAATTATTCTTATCCAATTCTCTAACGGGCGTTAAGGGTTAATTTTCTAATTTTTTAAAAGGTCGAGAAAAAATTTTTGTTTCGATTTTCTTTCTTTATTAGGCCTTCCGAATACGTGGTTAACATTAAAGACATTATGACTGAATCACCCTGTATATAATATAATTCGTACGACTTTGTCCAGCGGAAACCATAATCTGCCTCGACTTAAATTTTGAAAAGCCAAGAGACGACAACAAATTCATTAAATACTTAAGAGTCAAAACATCTATATATCTACATTTTCTCAAAAAAAAAAAAAAAATAAAAATAATATAGCACAAATAATCTATTTTTACTTATTTGAAAGGTAGGTAGGTAGTCAAAAAAAAAATGTTTAGCGTACTAAAAAAATTATTGTCTTTTTTCTAAAGTTGGATCTGTTAAAAGTTTATTACAAATGGTTTTTAATGTTTTTGTATAAGACAAGTATTTATTTATATATGTATGTGGAATGATTATAAACAGCATTGATGAGAGAAATAAAGTTTTCCTTTATTTTCTTTTCTTAGGAATGTGTGATGTAATTTTAATTGTAGAGTTAGGTACAAATGAAAAACTAGCTATTCAAATTACCCTGCCTGTACCCTCAATGAGGTTATAGTGTGTTCGCTAACGAAACTACTTCAGCTGACGTCACAGAATATTCCAGCCATGAAGCACGGCCTTCTTGTATAGGTGGTATTGATTCGATGTCCTTTGTTAACTGTTGCTAGAGCCTCAGATGAATGATAGTAGGGAAGATTGATTGCTATGATTTTCGCCCACGTTTGATTTAAAAAGCGTTATAAATCGTCCCATTGAATTTTCCTTGTCCGCCTCAAGTTCTAGAAACCTAGCTTGGGACTTTGTTCAGATAATACTTTGAAATATTCTACGAACTCACCATTAAGTAGATACTTGTGAAGTATTCGTTTAGTAAAGTGTATTTTCTTTCATTTACCACCTATTTATTACATTAGCTATAATAGTCAAGTTTTATGAACGGTTTAATTTAAAAACATGCCGATCGATAACTTTATATTAAAATACCTAATAAGATGTTGCAAGAATCAGTATACAGGGTGGTCCGAATTTTATGCAGGAAACTTCGAGGGTAGATAGATCTCTTTAAAATAATATGTGTTTGCCTTATAAACATAGGTCCGGAACGGCCCCATTTTGGAGATACAGGGTGTTGACGTATTAACAAAAATTGATTTGTTGTTTATATCGCACACTACCTCATAGGTGGTGTAGAAAGGAGTGTAAATAATTTTGCTGATGTGCTTACAAATTACACTTACTCTTAAACATAAACAAATATTCTCGTAATATTATCGTTAGAAGTGTCTGCCACAATGGGATTGTATTGGTATGAATAACTTGAGAACGGCGAATCTTAGGGAAAAAATTAAAGTCACCTTTTCAACGTATTTTGTACATTAAAATATAAATCAGTTACAATGGTATGTAAAAAATGCAGTGGCGTAGGTTTTTTTTATAAAAAAGGGGGTGACCCCTGTCCAGTTGTACACCACTGGTTGAACCTTTAAAGCTCATATTTCAGGGAATATAAGGTCCACTATCATACATTATATGTAGGTACCAAATTTTATTGAGATCGGTTAATAGATTTCGGAGATATAAACAAAAAATCAATTTTTTTTTGACAACTTCAACACCCTGTATCTCTAAAACGGTGCCGTTCCAGACCTATGTTTATAAGGCAAACACATATTATTTTAAAGAGATCTATCTGCCCTCGAAGTTTCCTGCATAAAATTCGGACCACCCTGTATAGGTTAGTAAATTTCGAATACGAAAGTGTGAAAAATATGTTTTTTTTAATGGGAGGCGTAGTTAACTGTGGTCGAAATAGATAGTTCTTTTTATTTTTCATTTCAAGTAACGAATAAATTCATTATTTTTTAAATTGAGAAGTTTTCGAAAAAATCCCCTGGCACGTCGATTTTGTTTTTAAAAATCGTACGTCAAAAAAATTTTTTTGACATACGATCCATATTTGTGATGTCATCGTTGTTCGAGATATGACGTCATCGACAATTTTTTTAAATAGCAACCCCCAATTTTTACCATGCCATTTGAAAGAGCGTGTCATTCTACATACACATGAAAAATTATGGTGTTACATAACAAAAATTTCAAGAAAATAATGTTTAAAGATTTTAAAATTTAATTTTCACAATACTGAAAATGATAATGATTATGTAAAAATCACTAACTTAAATGTTCAAATTGTGCACCGTTGGCTGCCTGACAGTAACCAAGACGATGAATAAATTCTTTTTGGACATTATCATTAACTTCAGGAGGTGTACGATGTATCTCGTGACGAATTCTTGCTTTTAAATCTTCTAAATTAATCGGTCTAGTAACGTATATTTTCCTTTTTAAGTATCCCCACAAGAAATAATGTAGGGGTGTCAAATCAGGCGATCTGGCTGGCCACTCAATCGGCCCCCTTCCCCCTATCCAACGATTCGGGAACAGCTCATCTAAATAAGCACGGACAGGTGTTGCATAATGGGGAGGTGCACCAGTTTTTATACGATTTTTACATAATCATTATCATTTTCAGTATTGTGAAAATTAAATTTTAAAATCCTCAAACATTATTTTCTTGAAATTTTTGTTATGTAATATCATAATTTTTCATGTGTATGTAGAATGACACGCTCTTTCAAATGGCATGGTCAAAATTGGGGGTTGCTATTTAAAAAAATTGTCGATGACGTCATATCTCGAACAACGATGACGTCACAAATATGGGTCGTATGTCAAAATGCGCCTTTTTTAAAAAACAAAATCGACGTGCCAGGGGATTTTTTCGAAAACTTGTCAATTTAAAAAATAATGAATTTATTCGTTACTTTTCGAAAGCACTGTATGTATAAATCTGACTGAGTGCCCAAACGCTTTCGGACAATGGCGATATATAAACACATAGGTATATCATATGTGCACCACGTGATTATAGTTCGCACGTCTATTGATTTAATTTCACACAGACAGAAATCACAACTCCGTAATGTAATATCAAATTTTTATTGCAAATTTGTAAATATTCAATATGTTTGCAATGAACAGTGCTCTTGTAGAAATAAAAAAACTAAAAATTGCAATTTTAATATCGTTTTCAACAATACACGACATTTTAGGGAAAATTAATTCAATATTCTCACATTCAATATTTTCAGTGCAGGTATTTAAATTTGATGTCGCTTTCTAGCTGATCACCCTGTACTCTCCTTCCGTGGCTACAAAATGTTAAATTTTACCTGCGAATTTAACCTCGGCTGTAGTACTATACTCTCACAACCTCTGTTGAAAACAAATCGGGCTGATCCGTGAATTCCGGGCGAGGGATAAGAGAGGATTATCCTCCATTCTTCATGTCAACTACCAATTGTCGTCCCATAAACCATCTCCGGCAATTAGTAGTGGCGCCTGCCTAATTTTCACGACACACAAAAGGCAGCAGAAGCCGGATTCTCGCCTAGATTGCCCAGGCGAGGCATAAAATTTCACATTCCCTTCGGACGGCCCACAAAGAAAGTTTAAAACCGGACGCCAGCGGTCCCAAAATGTTTCCTCGGCCATTTGACACTTCCACGCAAAACCCTCATTCCATTCCACACGAAATTGTAAAGCCCGGAGCAGATCAATCACAAATGCTTTTAAATACGTACTGGTAAACAGAGTTAAAAGTTGAAAATAAATGATACCGATGGATACCGATTTTTTTCCAGAATGCCACTCATTTGAAAACTATAATTAAAAATATCTTTCAACTTGTCCAAATTAATTTTACCGAAATATAATTGCCAACAAGAAGGGAATTAAATTACTGTTCCAAATAAAGTCATTGGTCACGTGGCTTGTGATCATTTATGAACACTACAAACCAGGATGTAAATATAAATTGAAGAATTTAATAAAATAATAGGTCACAAAATCATAACAATGTAGCGCCATTTTACAACAATAAAATTAATTAAAGAATATCGATGCAACAATACGCTCGGCTAAGGAAAAAGATGAGCGAAGTAAATTTAAAATGTGAAATCAGCAGTTTCCAAATATCTTTCAGTAGTCCGGGGGGGTTGGGAGTTGGGAGCCGCTGCTCTGCGCTTTCTCAACGAAACGGACACTTTGTATAAAAATATTTGAGAAACAGGAAACCACCGCGTCGAGGTATACGAGAAATGCCTTCTTATTGTTGCTGTGAGCTAGGGCGTGTCGCCTATTATTTATCAACCCTCCGTAGACAGATGTGTGTGTCATTTCACACCCTCATTCATCAGGGGGTAGCAGCGCTGCCTCTTAATTGATTATTCAACCTTTTATGCTTTATGGGATCCATCTCGCAAGGACGCCTCGCTTTATAATATGTTTAGAGGGTTGCCAAAGTACCCACTTCTCTTTTTTTATGCAGAATTACGCACGGCACGTACTGTGATCGAATAACAGCTTCATCTCGTATTGGATGTTCACGAAATAGCATTGGCCGATAAAATTTGACAGACCTTCCAAACCGGAAACCAGGCTGTACTTTACCAAAAGGTTTTCGACGCGCTGAAATCGAATTCGAATTGCTACATCATATCAGGTTCACGATTTCACGAGATTTCCTAACTTAAAAGTGCGACGAACACGGTTTTGGCATATGATCTGCAAAATCCATTTTGAACCATTCGAATCTCTTCTCCTTTCCAAGAAAACTAACATTCTCTTTCTATCTCATTCTCAATCATTCTGCTCTATTAGAGTTTTTTTGTGCTTGAATTCGACCCCCAGGACTGTGTGGTCATGGTTAGAGAATCTAAGTAAGTTTTGGAATTTTTCCGCGTCGAAATTCGATCCCCAGGGCTGTGAGGTTAGTCTACGCCGTAGACTCTGCTGCATTCGAATTTGTTCGAGGGAAGAATAATATGTACTTCCAGATAAGATGTCATAACGAGTTTTGTTTGAGAAAATTACCCCGTTATGTAATATAACCTCAAATACAGCCGAAAACCGTGTTTCTTGAACTTTTAAATTAAAATATTTCAAAAACCTGACGTGACGGAGCATTTTAGAAGTGGGTTTCGGATTCAGCCTATCAAAAACCTTCGGAAAACTATAGTCCGGTTTCTAGTTTAATAGGCTTCTTGCAGAAAAAAATATTTTAAAAGTTTTTGTATCTACACTGAATAGTACAATGTGTACAGGTTTTGTTATATTAATTTATTTTTAAATTAGATATTAAAGTTTTAATCGGTTCACTTCGCGCGTTGACGTCATCGGTAAGTAAATGGCAAGCGCTACATATACAATAACGCGTTTCGACAGTGCAGCTGACTGCGTTGGTTATTAAATGTGTGAAGTGATGTCAATAAGCAGTACGATACCTTATATAGGGGGCATTCCACGCCAAATCGGACGGTTCGAAAAATTTAAATTTTCGATTTCCTTAATTTTTTTTATATTTTTTAGTACCCCTCAAAAAATCCTTTCTGGTAAATTTTCAGATTTTTTTGATTACTTGTTCAAAAGTTATAAAATTTTCAAAAAAACGCTCTTTTTTGGTTTTTTGGTCATAACTTTCTTAATAATGGTCCAAATTAAAGCTTTTTTTTATAAAAATCTTTGTTTTTAGATGGCCTTTACAGATAAAAATACAAAAAAAATATTCAAAGTGTTTTTNAATAATAATAATAATAACTAATATATAATAATAACTAATTAATAAAAAAGTATCAGTACAATACACAACTCACAAACTAGAATAATATTTACGATGTCAAACGACGCAGGACACATCAATATCATAAATGAAATAAAAATGAAATAACCAAACTTCATAAAAAGACGGTTCCCGTTTTTTGTGCAAATTGTATGGCGTTTTTTTAAACTTCTCATTGCCGATGCCGTGTACGAGGACATCTATAATGACATGTTTGCATTATTTAATGTATGCTAATCAGTACCATCTACTGGCGAATGGCTAGATTTTATCAATGGAGAGTTACCGACGAGTAGATTCTCGTCTGAAAATTGGGTTCTCAAATTTATGCAATAAATTAGGAAAAGGGCATTCAATCGCCATCTAAGAAGTGTTACGACTTTAGCTCTCGTAATCCTGCTCTTAATAGGCTTCTTGCAGAAAAAAATATTTTAAAAGTTTTTGTATCTGCACTGAATACTGCAATGTGTAAAGGTTTTGTTATATTAATTTATTTTTAAATTAGATATTAAAGTTTTAATCGGTTCACTTCGCGCGTTGACGTCATCGGTAAGTAAATGGCAAGCGCGACATATACAATAACGCGTTTCGACAGTGCAGCTGACTGCTTTGGTTATTAAATGTGTGGAGTGATGTCAATAAGCAGTACGATACCTTATATAGATATACTGTAAATTTATGAAGATAAACTTATAATAACTATGGCAAATCCCTCTAAACCATATAGTCCAGACAACATCTATTTCAAAAAGTCCATATTTGGGTAAATCGTATATCCACGGAGATTTTTGGCTTTTTGGCTTTTAAGTATCACTAGAAATGAAAATTTTTCTATGCGCATAAAAAACAAACTTGGGCTTAACTTTTGGCGGCACGATATGTTATAAAAAATCGAAAAATGCCATATTTTTCTTCCTACTTAATTATGTATCTTTTCAAGAGTTCATTTTAGGCGGCGAAAATGGAAGAGGAAAATGTTTGTAATTAAATTTTTTACAGAACATGACTAGTTCGAATGAATCATGATTATTATTGTAAAAATCGAAAAAATCGCCAAATATGGGGTTAAAATACATTACTTTTTAGGGAATGTTTTTGAGGTCTTTAAATTGGGTTGGGACTTTCATACTTGGCTCAAGAAAACTTCATGTTATGTAGAATCATCACACCAAATTTCATCAAAATCGGTTAGATAGATTTTGCATAATAATTTTGCAATTCAGATTTTGAAAAAAGATTGCAAATTTTCAAAATTTTGCACATCAAAAACCAAGGCCCTTAGATACTTGAAAATTTAATCACTGATAGAAGGTCTCTCAAGCTTTCAAACGCTTTTTGAAAAATTCAAATCCGTCAATTTGGAGAGCATAGAAAAATTTTAATTTTTAGTGATATTTGAAAGCCAAAAATCTCGGTGGATATACGATTCACCCAAATCAAAACAGATACCGCCTAGTCTAATACTATTACTGTATGGTGCATTGTACCGATGTGTGAAAATACATTAGTAAAAACGCCAGAAAAAAAATGCATTTTAAAATAAATTTATGTAGATATCTATAAATCACATTTTCATACCTGTTTGCTTTGCCCTTATTTCTGCCGAATAAAATAAAATGCTTTTCGAAAAAACTACGCAATGATCATGGAATTCGGTAAATTGTCTGATTGGGCTTTAGTATAACCTTGTTTGGTCATGTTACAAATATTCTTAAGAATTTTTGAAAAACAAAACTAATTATGATTATTTAAAATAACAAATTTAGATTCAAAATATTATTTAGGTAGTAAATAATATTTTGCTACCCGAGGAAAGCTCACTTGAACTAAACACCGTAAAAATTAAATATTATACCTACACAGACTTAATTATTTTACTACATAGGTGCATATTTAGGTATACCTACATAATAGAATGGAAACCAGTTAATAAATATAACAGCACATCAGTATAGTTATCGTATCATATGTAAACTAAAAATAATAAATGTTTTTAAGAAGTAATAGGACCGACATCATTTTCTAATGTGAAGTGGCCAGTTTACTTACCGATGACGTCGCTCATCTCTAAATTTCAACGTCAATTTTCGAGTAGAATTTTTCACAAAAGATTTTATAATTAATAATTTTAAATAAGGCCATATTTAAATATGTGAACTAATATAAAAAATCCAACATGTGCAAGAGGCCTATTTTGTCGATCTGCGTATCAACTAAAAAAGCAGTTTTATTATAAACATCCTGGAAAAAGTTTTCAACATACGCATAATTCGATGCAAATTACTTTTAACTTATTTATAATTAAAGATGAAATGAAGCAGAGCCCAAATCGTGATAATAATTGATCAAACTGTTATAAATGTTCATTGCTTTTATCATTAAAGTTGAAACGCACATAATTTTGAGATGCCGACGAATGAAGTTGTATTTGCCATTATATCCCGTTAAAAAAAAAACGCCGGTAATAATACGTCGGGCCCACAACAATCCATAAAAATAATTTATGTACTGCAAACACTCAATCATAATGAAGCAATAAGTGGCTTTAAATAAAAGTACCCACTTGACCCTTTCAATTTCCATTGAAAATTGCCACCCTGCCCGCTAATAAATAATAAATTACCCTTCCGAGCGACCTACCCCTCTTACCTGCGACCCCATTTACATTTACCCGGCAGTAACCGCTCTAATGGCGTGTACACACTCGGCCGCAACAAGTNCTGCCCCTACAGGATGCTCATCTCCAAATTTCAACGTACGATTTAGTCAATTTTCGAGTAGAATTTTTCACAAAAGATTTTATAATTAATAATTTTAAATAAGGTCATATTTAAATATGAATAACTAATATAAAAAATCCAACATGTGCAAGAGGCCTATTTTGTAGATCTGCGTATCAACTAAAAAAGCAGTTTTATTATAAACATCCTGGAAAAAGTTTTCAACATACGCATAATTCGATGCAAATTACTTTTAACTTATTTATAATTAAAGATGAAATGAAGCAGAGCCCAAATCGTGATAATAATTGATCAAACTGTTATAAATGTTCATTGCTTTTATCATTAAAGTTGAAACGCACATAATTTTGAGATGCCGACGAATGAAGTTGTATTTGCCATTATATCCCGTTAAAAAAAAAACGCCGGTAATAATACGTCGGGCCCACAACAATCCATAAAAATAATTTATGTACTGCAAACACTCAATCATAATGAAGCAATAAGTGGCTTTAAATAAAAGTACCCACTTGACCCTTTCAATTTCCATTGAAAATTGCCACCCTGCCCGCTAATAAATAATAAATTACCCTTCCGAGCGACCTACCCCTCTTACCTGCGACCCCATTTACATTTACCCGGCAGTAACCGCTCTAATGGCGTGTACACACTCGGCCGCAACAAGTCCGAACAATAAAAATCTCCATAACAAACGCCGCCGGCCGTAAAAGAGACGTTTATTAGTTTTGATTACATCTGTTGGGTATTAAGTAATTGTTTAACGCTGTGTAATCCGCTTGCCCGCCGCAGGTTTTTTATATTTATTTAAATTCCCAGCCGCGGAACAATAATTAGAAATAGCACAGCGTCTGGCGGGGCAGGGCCCCATTCAGATATATTTTGCGAACGCTTTATATCTTGTCATCTTAAAAAAAACAATTGATTATCATATGTAACTGGAATAACGGGTAGGTAATTTTTATACTTGTGAAATATGCACATTTTTTTCTGTTTTCAGGAATATAAATGCACCTTTAGTATTCTTTTTATATTAAACTCTTTAATATACAGGGTGTTTCGCATAAGAACCGCCAAAGAGCAGGAGCATGTAGAGGAACCCAAAATATGTAGATTTAACGCAACTTAAGTTTATACCGAGGGGCGATCCGCTAAGGAAAAAACGTACGAAGGATACAAAATTTCTGAAATCTCTTGTAATGGATCTGCAGATTTCAATATCGATTAAAAAAAAATTACAAATTTCATATAAATAATCAAGATTACAATATCTTTCAACCGATTACAAAACATTTCAGGAGATTTCAGAGTTATTTTAGTAGATTTCAATGATTATTTAAGATTTCAATAGGATTATTCGAAATTAAAAGAAGATTTCAAAATTTCTTAATAATATTTCAAGGAATACGGGAAGATTACAATAAGTTTTGAATGTCCATTTGAACAAAAATAATTGAATTAACTTCAACTGTCATTCATTTCATTCATTAACAGTAGTGCTTTGATTAAGAATTTCCAGTATCATTTTTACGCAAAAATTGTAACATTCTGATTAAGTTTTTGTTCGAATGAACGTTAAAAACTTTTTGTCATGACAAAAATGATAACGCCATTTTGAAAGTAGGTAAGTATATATTTTTATTGAAAGATAAAAATATAATAATCCAATAAACTAATAAAAATAAAAAAAATAGAAGTAACATAAAATAAACATTTTCCCAAAAAATAAATAATAAGAAATATTTTAAGCTTTTATTAACACTTGTATTTAATACTTTACCTGTATACAGTGTATTTAAAAAAGACGCGGCAATATTTAAGGGGGTGATTGCCCAGATCATTTTATAAAAAAAAGTTCCTATAAACATACGTCCGCAAACGCTTCGTTACCGATCTACAGAATGTTGAAATTTCATTAAAAAAACAGTAAAAATTAAATTTCTCCAAAACCTCTTGATATTATAATGAAATTTTAGGCCTGTCAATAGCTATGGCAGACGCGTACTTTGCAATACAAAACGATTTTTTAGTCTTACCAGTGACTAGCTATTTTTAATGAAAAAAATAGGACCCCGCTGGTTTTTCTAAAAATATAATTTTTTAATTCCTTGTTCAATTATGAAGAAGAAAGCTTTCCTCAGATTATACGCACCGTACGTCACACCGTTATTGAGTAAAAAAATAAAAAACATTTTATTGCGCACCTAAACCCAATGTTGTTTTAATTGAGAAATTTAAATTATTGAACAAAGAAATTCAAATTATCAAATTTGATTGATTTTTGAAATGTGGTACATACTGTTGTTTGTAGTAGGTAATAATAAGGGGCTGCGTTTTAGAGAAATTTAATTTTTACTGTTTTTTAATGAAATTTCACATTCTGTAGATCGGTAACGAAGCGTTTGCGGACCTATGTTTATAGGACTTTTTTTATAAACTGACCTGAGCAATCACTCCCTTAAATATTGCCGCGTCTTTTTTAAACACACTGTATACAAGTAAAGTATTAAATGCAAGTATTAATAAAAGCTTAATATATTTTTTATTTATTAGTTTTTGGGAAAATACTTACCTACTTTCAAAATAGCATTATCATTTTTGTCATGACAAAATGTTTTTAACGTTCATTCGAACAAAAAACTTAATCAGAATGTTACAATTTTTGCCCAAAAAATGCCTGATACTGGAAATTCTTAATCAAAGTACTACTGTTAATGAATGAAATGAATGACATTTGAAGTTAATTCAATTATTTTTGTTCAAATGGACATTCAAAACTTATTGTAATCTTCCCGTATTCCTTGAAACCTTATTAAGAAATTTTGAAATATTCTTTTAATTTCTAATAATCCTATTGAAATCTTAAGTAATCATTGAAATCTACTAAAATAACTCTGAAATCTCCTGAAATGTGTTGTAATCTTGATTATTTATATGAAATTTGTAATATTTTTTGAATTGATATTGAAATCTGCAGATACATTACAAGAGATTTCAGAAATTTTGTAATCTTCGTCTGTTTTTTCCTTGGCGGATTGCCCTTCGGAACACACCAATCGCACCATATAGGTTTCTGTCGAGGTTTCTGTGGCATTCTTTGGAAAATGAGGTAGGGGGGGGGGGGCGTTGTATAACGACTACATCGACGAAATTCATTAGCTGATTACATAGATTACAGCGATGATTAGAGATAAGATTACGTAGATTACAGATAGATTACGTAGATTACAGATAAGATTACGTAGATTACATAAAGATTCCAGGGCAAACGTACGAAGATTACATCAGCGGATCGCCCCTCGGTTTATACTAATTGTAAGCTGCACCCCTTGAGAATTTATGTAGTGGTACTCTGTAGCTTCGAAATAGAATTTCAGTTTCGTTCTTTTTGTCGCTTCATCGTCCTCCAAATGGAATTTCCTAGTACGGCGCTGCGCATGAAATATCTAAACTCATTTGTTTCCAATGTTAAAGTGCAAAAACCTCTCGTTCAAACTCCATCGTTTGTTAGATGCGCTGGAAATAGACTTGACTGTGTAATAAATAAAATGTCTGTATAAAGCACACTCATTTACAATATGCAAAAACTCACATAAGTTATTGCTGTAATGCAAAATGTGCCAGCTACTTTTTTTTTCTGTAGAGAATATCGAATTTCATGCTATATGGAGCCGAGAAACCGCCTGTCTCCTCGGCTTTGAATAATTACTGAAGACTTCTCAATCGATAGAGCAGTGAGCCGAACTGCAATTGAATTGTTGAAGAAAAAAGGTTTTATTTGCTGGGTAAATATCGCATGGGTATTACCGACTATCTTTATAACATTCTGAAGAACGATAATTCGTTGAAGAGTGTATGGAAGATGAAAATAATCATCATAATTTAAACCTTTAAAAAACTCCAAGCTTTACAAAAATATATAAGGTAGCAACTTCAATCTGTATTTATGGATATAAAATTTATTTTAACAGTCGCTGCCAAGTAGAGTCATTATTTAACGCCGTCTTTTGTTTAAATTTATGAAAATCCAAATAGATTATTTTTCCTCGGATCGCAGTTTACTTGTCACCGTTGATTATTTTAAAATCTGGTGTTTGTTTGAACAGGGCAACCGCAAGCGAGGGCAATAATATTGTTCTGTTTACTTTCAGTGTATATGTATGTGAACCATTAACACATTTGGTCAAGGTGCCGAATAATCCGTTTTCATGGAAATATGGGGTCGCCATTTCAAACAGTGCACTGACGGTAAAGTGGAATAGTCAGCTCATTCGCCCTACATAGATGCCCTTGATGTGATTTTTAATATTTTCTGAAATTAAATCATGTACATATTTGAAAACCTTTGCGTCTATTATTTGTTAATCATTTTTTCATGTATATAAAGAGTTTGCGAACATGTCATTTAAATGTTAGTGGGTAATGGGTTTGGGTTATAAATGAACGTCCGTCACTTCATTATAACAATAATAATAGAGTTTTGTTTTACATCAAACGCTCTTATAAATATCTTTCGCTGATTGTATTCATGGAACTAAGAGGTCACAATTGACCTTTAGCTTGAAAAAATACAATCTCTTGTAGTTGAAGACAGTTATGTATCGAGGAAACGCTTCTTATTATTGCAACGCGAAGATGAAAATATAGGAGACAAAGGACAAGTATTACCGAAATAAAATATTTTAATAGTACGAATATACCTACTTATGCAAAAATATTTTAAACTGAAAATTAATAACAACGTAAAAAATGTTATAGTATTGGATTTATTTTATTTTCAAATTTACAATTATAAAAACAACAAATTGCACAATTAGTTGAATTAAAAGATGTGAACTTTTCAGTTGTTTAAATAAGCTTTTAATTTGAATACAAAATGCGTTTTCACCTGACAATACGGACGTTTGTAAACAAGATTATTGAATGAAATTAGAGCACGTACTATTTTTAAATCAAAATTGACCGTTATTTGCTAGTTACTTGCTATATTACACAGTCCAAGACAGTTAGGATCAATTTTACATTAGAAATTTGAATCATTTTTAAAATCTTGTGATATAAGAAAAAATATTTAATTTTGTCCGAAAAAAAATCGGATTACTTATTTCTTTTTTAATACACCATCGTCGCGAAGCACATCGATAAATCTAAATTAACTCTAGAACTATGTATTCATTTTCAGTTATTGCTAATTTTAGTCCGTAACAGAATTTCTGATGTAATAAGGCTCGAATGCGGGTAACAGTAAGTTGGTTGATCACATAATCTATTTAATCTTGAACAAATTGTAGATATACTAATTCAAACTTCTGGTATCATCTCAGGCGTATTAATTTTCTGATAAGTTGACAATGGTCTATGTAAGGAGATTTGTGATGGGTAAGCACCAAGACCCGTTACTCTTAATAAATTAAAGTACTGGTATAATTAGCAAAATCAATGAATTGTTTTCCTACTTTTTAACTATATCTCAAAACGAAAATAGTTTAAGAAATATGAGACATGTTGTTTATTTTCCTTGTTCGATTGCATCTCTGTCACTAGGGATGGTTCCAGAATTGCATAATTTCGGTAAATTTGTTACCTCCAGGTAAGTCGTAGGGTACAGAATTATTAATTTACAGAAAAACGCAGAATTGACTCATTAATTTCAATTAAAGAACATCAATCCATGTTTCATATTAGAAAACTGATATTTTGTTTTGCCGATTTTCTTTCTGTATTTCCTCATATCACGCCGTGGATATGGCGAGTTACGAATTCATTTTAATGGTTTCAATCTAGTTCCCGAAACGGGCGGCCCCTCGCGTCCCTGGATCCAATTTGTTACGTATTCGGTGGCGTATTAAAACATTAAAAGCAAAAAATGCAGTTTTATTGCTCCGCACCGACATTCCGAAATATGCTTTAAATATGCAAAGAGGGCCAATGAACCAATTTGGCCTCTAAGCCGAGATATGCGAGGCGCAGAG
Organism: Anoplophora glabripennis; assembly: GCF_000390285.2. Taxonomy (NCBI): domain Eukaryota; kingdom Metazoa; phylum Arthropoda; class Insecta; order Coleoptera; family Cerambycidae; genus Anoplophora; species Anoplophora glabripennis. The sequence goes on along the minus strand of NW_019416747.1, from coordinate 381,316 downwards.
AGGCAGAGCGGACCGCTCGCCAATCCGAGGGGATCTGGAATTCGGGCGGCCCGTCCGCCCGGCGCGGCGGTTGACAAAAATTAGTTTTCGCCGGTGATCACCGACCGTATAAATCCTCGTTACATATTTAATAGAAAAATTTGCAATTGCAAGTGGTTCCCGATATTCTCCATACTGAAAGAAAGCGTGGGATTTAACTGGCAGCAATATTTTCAGTATCCAATATAAATCTAAGATACCTACATACAAAAACTGCATGAATCGTAACAATACTTGTAATCATAAAGTAGGTATTAGTGATTAGTACAATAGCGGGATGTAAAATTACACTGCAAAATTATTTGTTTAGTTTTATTTATAAAATAAAAATTCAGGGGAAAATTACAGTAAAATTGAAGGGTAAATAAGTTGCCATCCATTTTTACTTTAATTTCTTTGTTCTTCTTCTTGATGTGATATACATTTGCACAGGGCCCCCGCAAGGCTGAGCGGTGCCCGCGTGCGGGACATTATTTTTATAAAAAAATATATATTTTTATATTTTATAATAAAACAACAGATTTTCTTTTATTTTATTTTTATTGGAAATAATAATACCATTATAGTTAAAAGCTATATTATTTGAAATAATGAAAATTAAAATATCCCAAAAGCCATTAAATCTTAAGAGATTATCCTCGAGTTTCGAGTTTTACGTAGAATCTAACTATTGTATAATAATAATATAAAGGGTGACTATTTACATTGACAAAATTGACGTATACGTATAGCCCGTGTAAGTGTCACGACTATTAAAATATTTTAGTTGTGAAGGACGCACTGCGGAAATTCTAATCGATCGATCAGAGTTTTCGTAGCACCACCCTGTATATAAAATAGTTAATAAAATCATTTAAACGGCTGCAAAAATTATTTAAGAAATTATCGTCAGTATTTTTTAAAGAAAAACCCACATGTAGGCAAACATCTAGACAAATAAAAAATATTTAATGATAAAAAAGCTTTTTTAGAACTAATTTTTTTTTAAATTACAAACTTATTTTTAATTTAATTATTTATTTAAAGCTAAAAATTAATAATTTAGCCCAGGCACAGTCAAAGTTTATATTTATACATTTTTAAGTTTATTTGAAACTAACTTTTCAATTTTTGTTTCTTTGGTACAAACCAAAAATAAAAAATATTATTTTAATAATTACCCCATATGTATAGTAATCAATACTTTATTAAAAATCAAACGATGCTTTAAGTATTACAAAGCTATTTTGGCATCTAATATTTTATATACCTTATACCTACATATTTTATATTTTCCTTAACATAACATAATAATAATAATAATTTAAAATTTTTAAAATAAACTTTGATATGTCTTAAAAAAACTAATTTTGGATTTTATTACTTTATTAGAATATGTCCAATTATTTATATTATTTTCTTGTGTGAATATCAAGAACTGATTAGCTAACGCGTTTCGTTGTTTTAGTTTATACCCCGTGAACCTTTCGAGTCCGAAAAATCCACCAAAATATGCAAGTCTGGACGAATTTTTACAGCTCGACAAGTTTTCACGTTTATAGACAAGTTGGCGATTTACGAATACTGCATAATATTCGGATTTGGTTTAAAAAAATGCAATTCTTTATTTACAAAAAAAATGTTAAATATTAACAAAAATTTAAAATATGGGTTTAATTGTTAATAAACGATTTTATTTAATATCGCTCGACCAGTATAGTTGTTTACTGTTTGTTTTTAATCTTGCAATAGCTTTTTGAACTACTTCTACTCAACCGATTCTTACAAAACTTTCCGCACATATTTTAGGTTTCCAAGAAAATATTATATTATCATATTTTATGTTTAACCCCACAGTATCAACCCCTGAGCGAGGGTGAGAGCTGCCCTTAAAAATTTTAAATTAAAAGGAGATCAAGTGATACCTCGTTTTAAAGGTCTTTTTATCATTTAATGTTTCAGTCGTAGAGTAGAGGTAGTTCTAGTCAAGTGAAAAACTAAAAACCAAAAAATAGAAAGTATAGGTAAAAATATTTCTGAGATATCCTGACCTCTGGAACATTTAACAATTAAAAATAAAAACGTGGGGGGCAAGTTCGCTAAAAAAATATTTTAACATACATCCCACATTTTAAATTAATTGTTAATTTTTAAAGAGGTTAGAGTCTTTAGAAAGTCTCATAATGTGTCCTAATAATTATTTTGCCGTTTTTAGTGCACCAGATTTTATTTAAAGTAGTAGTTTAACTTAAAAATATTATTTATGTATATTACATATAAATATTAATAAAATTGTTAATTTCATCTCTAAGTGTTTAATAAAACCTTAAGTTAAAACTGTATGAAAATTTAATATGTCGTAGCACCAAAATAAATATTTCATATTTCTTACATTGGGTCGGGTGAATAAAAACAATGAACTTGGCTTTTACCCGTCAATCCGAAAGTTAATACTTGTTAATCCTTAACAAAGTAAATGTGGCCACTAAGTATTTGCTTGAAACTTGACAAGTAAAGGCATTTACTTATTTTTATTCACCCTGCGCATTATTTCTTTTTTAATTTTTTTTTGATATTTTTTTTTCTGGATTTTTAAAAATTCTTTTATGCCAAACCTTCGGTTTGGCGCCCCTTTGAAGTGGCACAACCGGTTACGGGGGGCCTGCATTTGCGTACCAAATCTCCGAATTTTTGCTTTTAATTATGTAGTTGAACCTTTAGCTCAACGTTTATCTTAGGCAAATATTTCATATCGAATTAATGTGGTTTAATTTTTAAATTTCAACACATAAAAAATATCCAAGAGACAACCACGCGAGTTGTGACTTTGACTTAGAAAACATCATGTATAGGCGTGGTAATTTTTTTATCAGGTTCTCAGAATTTTCAATGAAAAATCCTTCCGAAACGCGTAGATACAATTAATTAGAGCCTCATATTCGCAGAATAATTCATTGTTTTTCAGTTTTATAACTTCATATACATTATTGCTAGTAAATTTTGTTATTTACTATAACTTCTATAAAAATGTCATTACCTGCGAGTAGCAGCAAGGTTAATGTCTCGAATTTCAGTGATCGTTTTATTTCAGGTAATAGATTGCTTATTATTTTTTTTATAGAGGCAATTAACGATTAAGTTACGACCTCTTTCGTAATAGTATAGTTTATCTAAAACATCATTATTACCCCGTTATATCCGTCTGCTTCTACTTCCCGTACAATAATAACAATTATAGAATGGCAGTTATTTTCGTGAAAAAATCAGGCCGTCCCCCCATCAATTCATGTCAGGAGCGACGAGCAGCTTCTTCGAAGCGAAACAAAAATAAAATCTTCGGCCTTTCTTTTGTTTTCATGTCGTTTCCCGGCGCACACGGCCGATTTTCTGGATAGGTGTTAGTCCAAATAAACAAAAAGGGCATAAGGAAACACGTGTTAACCTAATTTTAGAAAACGGAAACGACGCGTGTCTCGAGTAACTACCCCGACTGTCGACAGGGTGGGCGGTTTGTCTAAATAAACAGAACAGCCAGCCCAGAGACAGTTCTGGCCCGTCCCCCCGTAGCTGTAGACAGTGTTGCCAATTTCTCGAAGTGGTAATTCCCACATTACCGAATCAGTTTCCTTTCTTTTCCCAGAGATAACATTTACATTGTACATAAATAATATATGCAACAGGGTGTAACGAAAATGGTTGGTCAAACTCAAATCGGGGATTTTGTGTCACAAATGAACAAAAAAGTAAACATGTCTGGAAACGCTCCGTTTTCGATGTACAAGGTGTTAAAAATTTATGAAAATATGTATGTTTTATTCAAAGAAATAACCAGAATACATAAATAATAATAATTTGTGTATTATTTTGTGATTAACAAATCAGTAAAAACAATGCAAAACTAGTACGACGCTACACAATTATTTACATATTCCAATAACATAACCTCATTACTGATCTGAGGCAGGAAATCTGTTGGGTTGGTATTTTGTGATTAACCATTTTTTAAACCACAGAAGATAACGGTATCGATCTGGAATAAACGCGGAATACACATACATAATCACAGATCAACATAACCATGAATTACAGAACGCAAAGACTTTGGATAAAAAGTATCTTAAACAGCATATCTGATATGAAATTGAAATAGCATATTAAAAATTCTGTAGCGTTAACAATCATATTCCAACATTTCTAGTAGTTTGCTCCAACAGAAATTACTCACAAATTTGGCTACACTGGATGTAATATTGGCATTACAGTACTGAACGAGAAATACTCGTATATACGTATACGAGTATATTTCGTTATTAAGGGTGTCCTTAATTTTTCATTTAAAAGGTAAGGTTATAGTCCCAACCAAAAAGAATTCGAAAGTTATTTATGTATAGTAGGGTAACCCAAAAAAAACGAATATTTTTTTTCGTGTCTCTTGTGAAAATATGTTAGTTTGTCATGTTTTAAGACCCCCCTCAAAAAAAATTTTTAGAGGTCGCTAAAGATTTTAAAAAATTTCCAAAATCGTCAAAAATTTAAATTTTTTTCCCGTTATTTTATTATTTTCTAGGTTGAAAAAAATCTCGATTGTGAAAATTTCAAATCGATATTTTAATTTGTAAAGGTCACTTATAATTATTTTAACATTAAAAGTAATGTACCTACAATGTTTTCGAGCGACCTCTAAAAAACTAATAATTTTTTTTATTGAATTTGATGAACAAAAGAATAGAAAAAAATTACGAGACACTTCAAAAATTTCTCGAGGCAAAATTTACTACTGCACTGTGAGTATCAAATATTTATATTTTAATTTTTTAATATTTAAGTGTCTCGTGATTTATTTCTATTATTTTGTTCATCAAATTCAATAAAAAAATTATTAGCTGGTTGATATTTATTTTTAGGGCGCTCGAAAACATTTTAAGTACACTACTTTTAAAGTTAAAATAATTATGAGTAACCTTTATAAATTAAAATATCGATTTGAAATTTTCAGAATCGAAATTTTTTTTCAATCTAGAAAATGATAAAATAACGAGAAAAATAATTTAAAAAAAAATCAATTTTTGACGATTTTAGAAATTTTTAAAAATCTTGAGCGACTTCTAAAAAATTTTTTTGAGCTGATTTTTAAAGGGAGCCCCCCTTTAAAACATGATAAACTAAGATATTTTCACAAGAGACGAAAAAAAATATTCGTTTTTTTTTTGGCCACCCTAATGCATAATTATAAGATAATAGAATATATGTCGATGATTACAAAAAATGTATGGTATTCATAAGTTAATTTCACATGCGTATTTCATATTCTGCCGAATTTTTGTTCTTTAAAAATGATAAGAAAATATCAAACTTAAAAGGGAATTTTGGATTACCTATATTATAATCTCGTATCTGGATCTTGATTAGTAAAAATTGCTACTTATAAATTACTTGTTTGATCCAAGGATAATAATATACATGGACTAAAAATAAATTATCAGTACGGGATTCTGTAGATCACATGTAATTGATAATCATAATCTGATAAATTCGAAAATTGTTGTCAATTCCACTGTAAATATTTTTGTTAGATAATTTACAATTTACGATAAAAATGATTTGATGAATATGAAATATTGCTTACAAAGATGTATAACAATATAAAATGCCAGAAATGAATGAGCATTTTGCTCTAATTTTAGGAATATTTATATATTTAAAACTAAGATATTTTCGAATAGTTATTTAACAAAAGTTATAGCCTTTGATTGAATCAAGTGCGTGGTTAAAATTTTTGTACTTATTTCTAGGATACCCTTTATAAACGTTTTCGCTAAACTAAACACAATGAATCTCTTTTTCCTCTAATTCTAGCAGTAAATTAGTTAGAAGCTCGATATGATCCCGGTTTGCCCGCGTCTCGTTTACTTTTCGCGCTACGCTACAGATAAAAATTCTCCAGAATAAATTGCCCGTTAGATACAGTGGCGGAACTCCCAAGCTCGCCCCGTCTGAAACTTTGGGACGGATCAATAAAACTGCTATTAATTTTCGTTCCATCATAATATATTGAGTAAAAAGCAGTTATTGCCCTCGTTTAAGGGCAACGTCTCAATTCGTGTATACATTATGTAAGCTCGATTTCCGCGTAATAAAGACCAGAGTCTTTAGCGCCTCGTAAAATTTTTGCACGCGAAGGGCGGCATCCATAATAAATTGTGGAAATTGGATGAGGAACGACGTCGGGAAAATTTTCTTTTTAGGCACAGGCGAAAATTCGTACGTCATTAAATCGAGATTTTATATTTGATTACCTCCTTTCTCTCTTATGTTTCAGAAATGTAATAAAAATTTCACTATATATATGCAATCAGTTACGAATCAAACTCATTTATTGTAAATAAATATTTTTCAATATCTCAAATGGATAAGGTCCTAAAAGCTTAATTCATAGGTACTCACAGGCACCTAAAAGCTTCCAATGTTTAAAAGTGACTATAAAACAATTAATGCAATTAGGCTTAGTTGAAAGTCTAAATTCGTGCTATCTCGAGTTTCAATTTTTTTTATTCAGCGAAAAATAATAAAAATTAGGTACACTTCTCGCCATGATTGATATAATATATTCTTGTTAATCATCAATTCATAATAGCTGTTTTACATTGACAATTTATTGATCAATTAATTGATGAAGTCGCTTCGTCAAGAAATTGGACAAGTGTAATGCACCAAATCTGCTGTCAAATATCTTCATCAATTTATTCATCAAGTTCCTGACGAATTAGAGCATGTTCTAATTTTCGTCAATTTCTTCGTGAAGTTCGGAAGTACCAACCCAACAGATTTCCAGCCTCAGATCAGTAATGAGGTTATGTTATTGGAATATGTAAGTAATTGTGTGGCGTCGTACTAGTTTTGCATTATTTTTACTGATTTGTTACTTACAAAAACTAATATTTATATAATATGTGTCAAAACGTACCGCTGTTGTATCACTACAATTATGAGTGGAAAGGTGACATTTTTGAAATGTATTTGCTTCTTTGATTCGTTGGTAGAATTGATTCATGCGTCAAAAAACTTGACAAAGTCTGTAGCAGTGTAAAACCACACTGTTTACCAATAAATTCGTGAATTAATTCATGAAGAACTTCGTCAATTTATTCATCAATAAATTGTCAATGTAAAACAGCTATAAGAAATATACAATTTCCTTGCGATTCAGACGTACATCCTTTTCTCATTCCGTCATACCCGTTTGTTACAGTTTGCGGTTTCTTGATGAGTTTCCAGAGAATCGTAAAAACGTGCATCTCTTTTACCAGAGACGCCGCTAGTCTGGTGGTCTCCCAAAATGAAAATAAACAAGTAAATAAATATAAAACAGAGTAGGAATCTTAGGAATCGTTATTAACTGTATACAGGAGGTGTAATTTTAAATGTTTAAATTCATTTTTTTAGTGACATGAAGATGTGACATGACAACAGGGGGCAATACGAGCAAACAATCCATTTTATTACAGTTATTTTAGTGTCAATTTTTCGGTTTATTAGGAGACAGCCTTTTGCGTGAAGTGTTTATTTTTACTGGAACCGAAATAGAATTTGTATACTGCAAATGTATAACCTTAAAAAAGTTATTTATTTCAGTGTTTGAGGTTATACTAGCCTGCCCAGCGGGGGGATATAAAAAATTACAAAATAAAAAAAAATTACAAAATGTTATACCTACGTTTGCAAACGTCAAAGGTGCTTATGTATAAATATAACTCACCCCCTCTGTAATACAAACAAATAATGGTTGTGAAAGTGCTAAAAAATCGCAATATGATGGAACTAGGCGAACGAAATTTATGTGTTTCCCTCTAATTTTCGTGCCTCCCTAGCCGTGATTTCCCCATTTCATTGGCCACCGGTTGAGACAGTAATAAAAGGCCTCTAGATCGACCACGTACATACACAACCCCGTATTGATTTTTAGCGCTCCTGCCCGTTTGTGTATATAACTTACAGAAGTAGTAGACACTACTACAATGATATCGATACATTAATTTCTTTTCTGTATATAGCGCGGCTATATGCTGTACGGGTACAGAGTGATTAGTTCGTTCTTGTGTCCGTAAAAATTACAAATTACAAATAGTATTACAAATGTTACTACAAACGTATTTATATTCTTGAATTAGAATTTCCCATTCGCACGAATTGCGAAGTTTTTCCATCCGCTACCAAGATAAGAACGTCTCCAGTTAATACCCTCTAATAATAAGCATCAGACTAAACAAAAGCCCAGAACGACCGCCACTCTCCACTGCATAATAATGGCGCGTTTACTTTATTATACCGGGTGTATTATTTGTGCCGCGACGGCTCTATATTTAAAATCCATAAAATGCAGTCGACAATCGAAGTCCGAGAAATACTTTCTTGTGCAGAGCGCACAACATCGCCTCGCCGACGATTACCATTACCATTATGGTATACCAGGCAGCGATTACTGTTAGGGGTAATAACTTTGTTATTAACCTGAGCCGGCTTGCACTCGCAATTACGCAATGACGCTGCGTGCCTTCGGAGAAATTGTGTATATTTAGTGCCGCGATGCTGAAAAATCGGCTCTCACCGCGCGGCCAAACATAATTACCGATAACGAGTTAAAGGTTCGGGAGCAGAATTCTTGTTTTTAAAAAGTACTACTCGAATTATTAACAAATATTTATTTGTTGAATGGAAGAATTACACTTTACACTGAGAACGGTTTGAGTAACAAAATGGATGACTAACTGTATAAGTTAAGAACAAACTTAGAACTGCCTTACAATTTTTAACGGAGGCCCTTTTATAATGTAGGGTGGCTTGTAAACAATTTGTCTTATCTTAAAAGTATACTTGGTTCTAAACAAGAGAAATCGTCGCAAACCCATTATAGTCTAGACAAATAGCCAAATAGACAGGTAATGGGGTATGCACATAACTAACGTACAAGGTAGAAATTGTTCGCTGGGTTTTTAATAAAAGGGCGTTACCGAAGTGAAATTCTCAATAAAACACACGGGGCGTAATTTTAAGTATAAGTTTTAGGAGTAATAGTATGTATTCCTCTAAATACGAATCTGAAATCTTTTTTTTTTTTTAAATCAATTAAATAGTCGAGTTACAAATAGTTATTTAAACTGCACTGGATCTGGCATGAATTTAACTCACTCCAATATCGGCACTTTCAATTTACATGTACCTAGTGCAAAATAAATTATTGTAATCGTCGTTGTATTGAAATGTTATATCACTTAAATACACTAAGAAAATTAGCGAAAATAAAAGAGAAACGCGAAAAAAGTCCTATCCGCGATATTCTTTCTCTAAACTGACAGATAAATAGGTCTTTTTTAAATATGCAACAATTTATTTTTTATTGTTTTTGATAATTCTTCAAAATATGCCAATAATATTATTCTTGGTATCCAGCCGTCTGCCAATATATTCATTATAATTATTGTTTATATCACAAGAGGCACAACGTTAAGTATATAAGCCAGGTTATCGAAACTAAATAGATGTGGTCTCGTGGCTCAAAGCGTTACGCGTTGTCCTACTAATCTGAAGGTTCGGGGTTCGATCCCTGATGAGGTATGGTTTTTTTTCAATTAATATAATATTT
>NW_019416747.1:368585-371026 GCF_000390285.2 Anoplophora glabripennis | reverse complement strand
CTTTCAGAATCATGTTTGGTTGAAAATTAACGCCTGTATAGAGGCTTAAAGTTCATAACTTTTGGAGCCTCCGTTATAAACAAATTGAATTGTGTGAAAACTATTGCACCTACAGCGCCCACTTTTGGCACACTTTTGAAGTATGACAAAAAGTCATAGGTTTTATAAAATTTTAACAATAAATGTGATAGTTATAAACAAATTAAAAAATGGGCACTTTTCTTGTTTCTTTGCAATAACTTTTTTGTTTATTAAACGATTTTAATTTAACGAGTCTCATTTTGTAGATAATTTTACTCCCTATAAGCTGACTGAGAGTTACTTTTCGCTAAAATTGATCGTTTTTCCTGCAAAGTGAAAAAACAGTTTTCCTCACTTATTTGTTTAAATAGAAAAGTTAGCTAATAAAAGTTTTTGACTCACGAGATGAGAGATGTCTTGTATTATGTTACTTTAGACAATTTTACAATAATCTCGTGGATAGGGCTTTTTTCGAGTAAAAATCTTATTTGCTTGGCCTATAAAATGTATATTGTATTAATTAATAAAATCATAAATGAGTTTCTAAAAAATTATTAATTATTTTGACATATGTTTAATGTTCTAGAACGAAAAAAGACTTTGGCGTTCTAGAACATAAAAGTATTTTCTAGCTAGGTATCAAAAGAGACTCACTTTGTCAACTAAAAATTTAACGAAAATGTCAACTTTTGATGTCAGTCTTCGAAAAATACTTTTTAAACATGATTGACTGACCCGGCAGTTGGTTCTGAAAGCATCACTGACAATATAAATACAGTCTTAAAATTACTTAATTTCAGAAGCACTCTTAACATTTCAGTGGGAATCGATAAACTCTTATTTACATACATCCACCATTCGACGAGACCAAACAATGAACCTTCAATTTAGCTTTATCTGATCATCCCGTAAATACCATTTTCTGTTTCCTGTTTGTCCTGTTGAACTACTGATTAAACGTCACATATTTGATCTTCCTACCAGTTTTATGGAGTACATAGTCAAACATGTACACGAATTACCGATAGAACGGAGGAGTGTTTGCTCACTGCATGTAAATAAAAATCACTTATCTACCTTTCTTCTGCTCTACGGCGCGACACGCTGAAATAAATAACGTTTATTATGGTTCATAAATTAGCGGGGCGGCATAAGTGAAATTTATTAATTTAATTACACGTGGGTGGATTAGGTTTTGCGTGAATTGCGCAGGAAATGGTTTTTTTGATAAAATTAGTTCTATGGGTCTTGCGAATCATATACAGTGTGTAACGCTTAAGCCACCCATGTAAAATTGTTATTTGTCGACCGATTTGTTTAAACTTTTTTTTGTTTGATAGATCTCAGAAAAAGGAGTAGAATGTATAATTTCGGTATTTTCGTGATCTAAGCCATAGCCAACTGAGATGCGTTTTATAGGAAGAAAAAACGAGAAGTAATATTAGCGACAAACAACAACAAACGACAAAAACTGCAACGGATTCTTATTCAGGACTATCTAAAACCCTACTATACCAAATTTTGTTGTGATAGACTACAGGGTGTTGCAGAAAATTAAATAGTTTATGGATTATAGAAAACTTTTAAGGAAAGTGCCATTCGTTCACATTTTTATTTGTTTTGTTTTTTTTTTTATAGCTACATTGATTATAATGAAAGCGTCTCCGACTTACATATCATAAATTTTTTATCATTAAAAGAATAGTTTTTTTTTGTTTCCACATTTTACTATGTATTTTTGAATGTAAGACAAACATAAATATTGTTTATATATTTTTTTAATTTCCGCATCTACACTACGTCTTGAGTATATTGATTTATATTTTGTATAATTTTTACCAAATGTTATTGCTTTTTTTTACATACAATGGCTTTTCTATTACCATCAGAAAAATTCATTAGTAAACATTTTGTATAGCAATAAGTCTAAAATTTCTGTAAATGAATCTAAATAAAAATCTAACTATTATAAGTCTTTTAATTTGCATTTAATATTACACTTTTCCTAAAAAAAATGCAGCGGTGTTATCAGCCAGGGGTTAATTGTTGTGATTGTAAAATCATTGTCAAACTGCAACTACTGATCCTTCTGATCTATTCTTCTGCACTGCCCTCTCATTTTTTCTGCATCGACCTTTTAATTCCTGATACCGCACATTTGTTGTTTTACCTAAGCACATTAACATTTTTAGGTATATATTAAGATAATCATTAAGGAATATTGCCACGGTAAAAAAATATACCTTGTGTATTCTTTCTAACCTAAAAAAAATATTTTGGTGTTGATTGAAATATTCGCTCAATATTTCAGTCAACGTTTTTAGTCTTTAATACTTATTGCACCAATTCACTTACCTTTAATAAACCTATTTAGCAAAATAAACTAAACAATATAATACTATTATAACTTGGTAAAAGTT
>NW_019416747.1:356089-367374 GCF_000390285.2 Anoplophora glabripennis | reverse complement strand
TATTCCTGATTTAAACCATCTGCAGGCTCGACTTATAGACAAGATTCGTGAAATTAACAATACCCCGAGCATCTTAGAAAATGTCTTTAATTCTTTGAGGAACAGGTGTGAAAAGTGCTTGGAACAAGGAGGGGGACACTTTCAGCAGCTGCTTTAATTTATTGTTATAACAAGGAGGGGGACACTTTCCGCAGCTCCTTTAATTGTTTGTTATTGTTATCACGATTATTCTTTAAAATAAAGTTATATAGTCATTAACGTTATTGAAACTGACAGCTGCTATACAGCTCGTTGAGAAATGAGGTTAAGTTGGTCGCTATAAGCTACTCCCTACGTCCAATGTGTCAGAGCCAACTTCGACCACGTTTTTATTTGAACGCTCGTTACATTTAAACGCGTAATTCTATATAATGTATCAAATATGTATATTCAATTTTTAGTTGTATATTTACACCGTCGCGTCAGGTCTGATAATTTTTTTTCCTCACGGGCATCCATATATATCTGTAAATTTATCTGACAATTTACGAATGTTATTTTAATACATTGGTTCAAAATTTACTTAACATCAAAGGAATTTAAATTGTCAAATAAATTTGACTTGACTCATTCCGCAAAATAACTTTAGATACATTGATTTTGAACAAGAGCGTTCGAATAAACATTTCTTACATTTTTTGTTCATCACAGCCGAGAATTTCATGTAAGTGATTTTCAATTGTTAACATCTCAGTTTTGAAAATTAAAAAAAAAAACGTTAAATACAAAAAAAATGTTGCAGTGAATAGTCCGTTCGAGCGGTATCAAAACAGGGGTGTGTTTCAAAGGAAAAAAATTAACAGAGCACCACATATTGCATTTGAGAGACTACCAAAATATACAGGGTGATTCACAACTTATCCAAAAAAATTTGGGAATAGATGCGGCATGAGAAATGGAGTAAATATTGTAAAAAAAATTTTTGTAAAATCCTTAATAGTTTCTGAGAAAAAAATTATTGAAGTTTTGAAGTTATACCACATTAAACCACTACATAGCTGGACAACTGTAGTCTCTAGCGTCATTCCCATTACGCGTGGAGAGCCATGTGACTCCTAATACTGAAATCCGACGTTGCGGTAGTTTTTACCCGTTATCTGTGTTATTTACATCAGTTTTTTAGTAGTTAGTGTCAAAAATGGCTTGCGTGTATAGCAACTCAGAGTTGATCGATATCGTTTTAATTTATTGTGAAGCAAGACAACATTTGTATTATGGTGAAGTATTTGTGTTATGGTGAAGCAAGACATCATTTGTGTTAGTTCGTAGAAAGTGAGTAAGACGGACCCAAATGTGTTTACACGTGAGTGGATAAAATTTTGAACAATTGCTGTTGCAGCATCGGGTATGTCAAATGATTTTATTATTTAAAAACACAAATTAATTTTATTAATTAATAACGGCAAAAGCAGTTGAATTTGCCGATATAAAATAGGTACGATAAAATTCTATTTACATATTTCTTTCCTTGCGAAAGTTTTTGTCCGTTTTTATCACACCGCTATGACGGTCGCATTGTGCTAGGTCAGGTTTTACACTGGACCAGTTTCCAGTGCCGTGCAGAAGTGTATTTTTAAATCAATTTCGAACTGACCTTTTTGATTTTTTCTTTACAAAATTGTATTTGTAAGGGTTCCCTGTACATCCAGAATTTTTTTTTGGATAAGTTCTGAATCACCCTGTATAATCGAGGTCAGAATTTAATTATCCACAGCTATTTTCAAGGAAAGCGCATTTCTCAAGATTTACCTTGTACTTTAATGAAACGTCAAAAATCATTACAAAGTACCCCGTTTTACGATATCTTCTTTATCGTCTACTGCAACTAATCCAACGAGCCAGTTAGCCTGGAAGGTCAACAAAACGCACCGAACCTCGAATTTAGAGGCATTTTATAGAGGCTCAAGTAAAGCCCAGTTGAGAATAAACGGCAATTTATGTGCATTACCCTCATCGTTTTCCACCCATGCTCACGTACGTTTTGATTATTTTAGGAAAAGAATATTACGGGAAATTGTTACATTGTCTCAAATCCTGCCTGCCCTACGTGCCGAACGTTTCGCTCGACCGCACGTAAAATTATTTATCGAACGTGTAAAATTTTCTTAAATCGTTGATAATGATATGTATTACGTAACGAGAGCTGTAAATAGCATTTTCTGTGTTTGAGTGCAATAGTTACACGAACATGAAAAATGTTTTACAACCCTAGATTTTGTGTTCTTTATCGTTCAAGTTATATAGATCCTGCTATGGGCACTTTGAAAGAACAAAGATTCCCTTATACTTATCGCCTGTGGACAATAAAATAACGTGAAACACAGCTGAGATGTAGATAATTTAAAGAAAAACGTAGGTTTACGTATTAATGAATAGGAAAATTTTAAAGTTGAATAGTGAGTATTAAAAATTAAAATTAAGAGCTAAAATTTGATGAGAATTTTTTTCCAATGTTTAGAACAGTATTTCGTCAATGGAGCGAAACAAATAAATGTACATATTAGGTATATAATAAATTTCCAGATAATTCATCGACTTGTATATTTTTTTATTTGATTATAACGAATAATTGGAAAATCAGAACAGATTGTCGTCGAATCTAGCGCGTACCCATAATTTTAACTGTAAAATACATGTTTCCTAATAAAATTTTTCAATATCTTAGAAAAAAGGGATTTTTTTTGACTATTCCCTTTGCAACAAGTGACATTAATAACCGTTCCTTAAAAAAATTAAAAAAAATAAAGCTATCTGATTGGATGTCCTGCAATTGAACAAAAGAAAGTACATAATAGAAATTTCAACAAATAAATATTTACGGAATAATTATCATGTTGATGGTTTTGCAATATTGTGTACATTGTTAACAAAGCTCAATAGGTCAGAAGGCAAAAAATGCAAGACTAATAATTACCCACGTGTCGTCTAATTTGTTAATTTTTCTTGATACATTCCGCAGATTTTCCATTACTAATAAACCTCAGCTGTCATCCAGCTTGAAATATTGCCCGGGAAACTTCTACGAAAAAATCGAGTAACGTCGGACTCTGGAAACCCGGCAGAAGAAATTTCATTAATACCCACCTCCGTTGCGAAATGATCGAGGAATTTGATTTTAATAAAA
Organism: Anoplophora glabripennis; assembly: GCF_000390285.2. Lineage (NCBI taxonomy): Eukaryota > Metazoa > Arthropoda > Insecta > Coleoptera > Cerambycidae > Anoplophora > Anoplophora glabripennis. Next base: position 364,211 of record NW_019416747.1, on the reverse strand, counting down.
CTTCCTTCCCGTGACGTCTATCGAGATCCCGGCCTGGCTAAAATTACTTTTAATTAAAGGACCGGATCCAGACGAAATCACTTTCATTAATTAATGAATTTTTTCAGGATTGTAAGACTTCCATTTGATTAGCTCCGCCGGCCCACACCAGCAGAAACTGCGAGATAATAAAAGAGCTAAAAATAAATCCGCGATTCTGGTCGATATTTTTCCCATTCCAAACGACAAAGTACAGTTAATACTCTCAAATAATGTAAGGGTTATGACGAAGAAATCGAAATTGGTATAGTAATAGCTTTTTTAAATATTCGTTTAAAAGGCAAATTGCTTACAACATGTATCACATCTTTTTGATTTCCGATTTTATCATTACCTTTGAAAATTACGGGAAAAGCTAATGCAAACTGCTAACTAGGTATTTGGCAACATCAGTACCTGCGACTTAATAGAAAACAAATAAGTCTAATCTCGATTATCAGTAGCGTTATTTTTCTAGTAAATCCTAAAACCGACACAAAATAGGAGCCGCATTAAACATTAAAATTTAATCTATTTATATCTGCTAGGCCGATAAAGATAAATCAATAAAACTTGATAAAAGCGACACAGAATTGGTATTTGAAGTTTTGCGAATCCTTATCTCAACAGAAACAGAAACATCAATCAAACAACGATGTCGTCGACCGCGGTGTTTCATGAGACGAACTCTCCCGCGTGCAACGAGAATAAAGCATACGAAAAGAGGTATGTTTCAACATCTACACTTACTAATTGCAATTTGAGCACGCCGTGCAACTCTTTAGCATGCCAGGAAGGTGAAAATCTTGGAGCCTGCCTTCTCGCCGTCGCGACAGACTCCATGTGAATATTAAAATTTCCAACTCACACATTCCGATCACGCGCAAGAGCCCCAAACACACTCGTTCGAGGATACAAGCTGTTTATGAAAATTTCCTTTATCTGGAGATAAAACACGTGTAAGAGACGGAGTTATGAGACAGTCCAAATAAACAGAACAACGGTATGCGTGTCAACATAGAGGTAAATAGACACACACACACAGACATACCAATGCCTTCCTCGGTTTCGTCCCGTCTGCTTTGGAAGGGGATGTGAAGGAAGCGTAAGGGAAATGTTCTTGCTTTTGTTTCTGTGCAGACTGCAAAGGAGTCTTTGTTGAAACGGGAATACCTATACGAGAGACATGCAAACTACTCACTATGTGAAAGGTGAGTAATGGACATGGAGTAATGGAGAGGGTAGACTTTCCTATCTTGCTTCAGAGTAATCTCTAAAAGGCAAGTAATTCGAAAATAATTTTCTTGAAGAATAGAATGCCTTAAAGCACGACATTTAGGATCGATTTGTACACGGAACAATAAATTATATTAAAAATTTACTACTTTATATAGCCACGTTGACTATAACATGTAATCTTTCCGAAGTCAATTGAACATGTATAAAATTTAGCAATAAAATTTAATGAATTTCATAGGCGTCCCTAAAAAAGTTTTTGGATGAAGGTAAAAAATTATAATAATTTGTATATAATGTGCAGAAAATTTCTATTATATGATCATTTGACCAACAACATATTTTAATTTATTTATGTCCCGAAACAATTTTATTATATTGATGGTAAATTTCGTTTTGTTCCGTTTCAAAAGGTCTCCAAAATGCCATGTTGTAATAATATTATTTCTCCCTTCCGCAACTGTAATAATGATTAATAGAAGGTGCCTATAATAAGTTAAAATGACCTGAATCACACCAAATTCCGCATTGATGCACTGCACTGCTGGGCAATTTGTCGACCACTTGTCAATGGTTGAGATTTATTGCCCAGTGGGCCAATGCAACTGTATTTGTATTTCGTTTGCCCGAGCTCGCATAGGTACTTCAACTGGGCACACATTGGGTATACATTTCTACCACCTCTACATTTAGTTGGACCAGACCTGTATATGGGTATGGCTAAATAAATATAGGAACAAGTTTTTCAAATATTTCAATGTCGAGTTGCTGCGTTCGCGACCAATCTGGTACATACTGTCATCCTCTCGGTTCTTCAATTGATATCGGAAAGACTGTACATAGAAAATATGATTGACTACAATTCGGATCGCACATCAATAACAAATTTTGTATTTTAAGTTGCAATGTCGTTATATATACTTTTTATTATTACATACTTCATACTTTTACATTATTACATCAGTCGCTGCAGTTTATTTTGCACAAAATGGCAGACCACAACAATATAGTAATTTTTTAAAAGACATGTAAATATTGTATACATATAGGGGTTCTACATTAATGAAATTAAAAATTAATTAGAAAAAATGCATTGATTCTGAAATATGTACTAGGTTTTGAAGTTAAAAAAATTGTTATTTTAAATCTTCGAAAACTCGAAAAAGTTGGCTATGAATTTAAAGGTTGACGATCAGGAAAAAAAGAATAATTTAATAAAAATCTTCTGTAATTTCCTTCACAGAAACCTAACACTAATAGCATGTCAACTTGTTGAATGAAACCATCCTGGCCATTTTCAAAACACAGTGCAAACAATTACTAAAATTAAATGACTTTTTTCCTTGATGGTCAAGTTTGACATTTAAATTCATGGCCAACTTTTGAATTTTCGATTATTTTAAATAACAGCTACAATACGTATTATCAGTCATTCGTGTTTTTGTTGAAAACGACAAAGTTTTTTGAAAACTAACAAGAGTAAGAAAAGTTTTAGAATTAAATTCCCCATAAAATAAAGTAATAATTTTTTAAATCCGCCAACGAACGAGTTAAAAAACTCTTGTCACAGTTTAATGATGCATCATCTCATATCAACCCTTTAAAATACTTCAGTTGAACTCTAGTTATTGCCGATTAATCCTCTGGGTACACTCTCACCATTTATATAAATTATATTTATAAATTCGCGTCATTATTTTATACAGAATATAAAAAATTATTTACAATTTAAAAGTAGGTATCCACTGCACCAAGATATAATAATATATCAATTATCTTCCCTTCACGGCTTATTTTTCCATTGTCAAAATTCAACAATGTACAGGCGGATATAATTTTTTGCTTGGTAAATTTTACAATCTTCCGACAATTAATAGGATGTGAATACAGTGAAAATTATTTTCCCTATATCCCACATTATAATTTCAATACAGTATACTATAACAACATTATAAGATTGACATTTATTGTAATCGAAAATGTATTAATCTATTAATATTATTAAACAAATCCAATTATATTTTAGTGGGCATTCGTTAAAATGTCGAACACAATTTTGTATTAACAGAACGTTGAATGTATTATTTGATTATAATACCGATATCGACGTTTTATTTATGCATTTGGTTAATTATCGCGTTACAATTTTTAAGGTACAGAACCTTCAAAAATGATTACAAGCCACGTGACCAGTAATTTTCTTTGAAGTAGTAGGTTTTTCCTTTAAATAATGTTAAAAGCATTTCAATTAAAAAAACAAAAGTATTTTTCTTCTTCTAATACTAAATTAGAATTGGTTAAATTATAAAACAAGTTGTGTTTTTCCATGCTTCAAATTTTCGAAAAGAATATATTTTCTTATCTTTCCCGTTTCTAAAAAATATTATACCACTATTTTTTATGTAACGAAATTTTCTGTCGAAGGATCGAACTATGCGCGCAAGCGACAGTTTTTGATCAAACAGACTGTAGAAAAATTTTTCTGACGACGCGACGCGACGGTCGTTAAAAGTCAGTGTTTGCGTGCGGGCATAAAAGAGCTTTACGTGACCAAATATAAAGCGGCGACTCATCCTCAAAGCGCAAAACAGCAAATATTTGGTAAGGTAGCTCGGGACACTCTCATGCCGGCTAAGTACGGGGATTAAAACAAAAACAAACCGCGACGAGAGATAACAATAAGCCCTGCCGTAAAGCCGTTGATGTCTCAATATCAAAGGCAGCGCAAGATAGTCGGTGAGCGTTTCAAAGATGATTTCTCCCATTCTGACAGTATTCCATGAAGTTATCATCGTCGACCTAGAAATGTAATATTGTATGTGCATTAAAACAAATTTTGAGAAAAACCAGAAACGAAAAAAAATGGCCGTAAGTTACACTACGTAAATCTATATCTATTTAATTTTAATATATGTATTAGTGATGTAACGAATGCCAGTTTTTAAGCATTCGCGAATGCGAACATCTGTTGTTAACGTTGTTGAATACGAATATTCAGTTTTTAAATCTAGCGCCGTTTATCTATGATTCAAAATATGCCGCGCGCGACGCACATAATATTTCCGGTGACAGCGGCGCTAGAGGCTAAAGAAATTAGCGTTGTTAAGTTGGTAGAACGGTATTTTTGTATGATTGGAATTTTGTTTAATATTCCTCTTCTCAAGTTTGATTATTAACTGTTTCATAAAAGAATTAAGATAAAGTGTTTGTTTATTTTTTTTTAAGGAGTTTTAGGTTTTTTTTTTTTTTCTTATAGAAGTTTTTAATTTTTAAGTCTAAATGTTTATCAAAATATGTGTAGACAAAGACTGATCAAAACAATACTTAATTAGATTACCTACATACATACATACATAATATATATAAACATAGTATTATTTGTTTTCTAATGTCTAAAGAAAGGTGATTAATTAACACCAAATATAAATGTTGATTATAGAAAGATATAATTGTTTTAAGTTTTGTAATTAAAAAGAAAAGAAATGAATACTTTTTTGTTTAATTTACGTAATATTGTTTTCACATTCTGTATTTTTCTTTCACGTTCATATTCGCAAATTATTCAAAGATATTTGCGAATATCATAAATCAAACGAATATTCGCGAATGCGAATGTGGATATTCGTTACATCACTAATATGTATATATTTAATGCCAAGTACTTGATATAAAATAGGACTTTTAAATCAACAAAACAAGTTTTTAATAGGTATATAAAAAAACAAAACACTAAAATACAGAAAAATGGTACGCATATACAAAAACTTTATTACGTAATTTACCTACAGTACGTGCCTAAAGTATGGAATAAATTCAGTAAAAACCAAACAAAGTTTTTTTGGGAAAAATCCTCGAATAGGTCGATTTTTAATTTAAAAAATACATATTTTAGCATAAAAAGTGATTTTCAACCGTCATTTGTTTTCGAGTAACGACGTCATCGACATTTTTTTTTTAAATATCAACCCTCTATTTTTTTTCTTGATTCTGAAAGATCGGTTCATTGTCGATCCGACAGTATTGAAATGTTGCCATCTTACATAGGAAAGTTTTCGAATAAATGACGATTGAATGTTAGAAAACGTAAATTTTATTCATTAAAAAAATAACAATTCCTATGTCAAGCAAATACAATTCATTAAGTTTTCTACCTAAATTAAGTGTTCGAATTGCCACCCACCGACTTCTTGACAATACGCAAGTCTGTGTAGAAATTCTTCTTGCACATTATGAATTATTTCTGGGGTAACTCTGTGTATTTCATCTATAATACAATTTTGGAGTTCTTCTAAATTATGTGGTCTATTAACGTACACTTTGGACTTTAAGTAGCCCCATAAGAAATAGTCCAGGGGTGTAAGATCTGGGGATCTCGCGGGCCATTCTATCGGTCCTCGTCTGCCGATCCATCTTCTAGGAAAACAATTGTCCAGAAAATCTCGAACAAGGCGCGCATAGTGCGGAGGTGCACCGTCTTGCTGAAACCATATGGTGTCATCAGGAATATCAGGGTCATTATCGTTAGAAAAAATTACTGCAAGCGCTGGAACAAGGTCATTTTGTAAAAACTCCAAATATCGTTCTCCTATAAGGGTTCCTTCAAAGAAGAAAGACCCTACTATTCTGTTGTCAACTATTTCAGCCCACACATTTAATTTCTGTGGGTGTTGGGTATGTGTCTATGCCATCCAATGAGGATTTTCCCGACTCCAATACCTGCAAGTTTGACGGTTCACTGTACCATTGAGACAAGACGTGGCCTCGTCTGAAAAAAGTATTTGCCGGTGTAAATCTCTATTTACTTGACATAAATCCATCATAATTTCACAAAAGTGTAAGCGGCGGTCGGGATCGTCTTCATTGAGTTCCTGCACAAGTTGAATTTTGTAGGGATTATATTTTACCTTCCTTATGATACGTAGCACTGTGGTTTGACTAATTTCATTGTTTAATGCAACCAATCGTGAAGTATTATGAGGATTATCTACCATACTTATGAAAATGTTCTGTTTGTGGTCTTCACTAATGCTTGGATGTCCAGGTTTTGGAATATCTACAACATTGCCAGTTTCTCTAAAGTTAGATTCTATCTTACTGACTGTTGATTGGCTGATACGGCGATCTGGATGTTTTTTATTAAATAAATCGCAAATTTCCTGCTGCGTTCTAGTCTTATCCCCACATCCGATAAGAATTAAAATTTCAATTCTTTGTGTGACAGTTAAATGTGCCATAAATACTTTAAATTCAACAATAATTTTCATATTGCTTCCGATACTTAGAAAGTGGGTATGACAGTGACACTTTGTAAAGATTTACACCTGCGTGATCCATAAAAAAACTTCAGGCATTTCGAAACACTAAATTTGATAACGTTTTTGCTTTATTTTAATTGATTTGGGTTTTCTAACATTCAATCGTCATTTACTCGGAAACTTTCCTATGTAAGATGGCAACATATTAATACTGTGGGATCGACAATGAAACGATCTTTCAGAATCAAGAAAAAAAAATAGGGGTTTGAGTTCCCTTACATGTCCCTGCTCTGTGTCGGTGAAACACCCTGTATTCATCAGAAGAGGTATACAAAATTCCAAAATATTTGTTTATTTGAGCTAGTTACATGTACCATTTATTTGTTTAACATGCATGACCTAACAAAGTCGTATGTGAATATTATTTACATTTTAAATAGCAACACAAAATTGTATGCGACGCATACAACAACGAAACTAAATTTTGTATGTATTTCATCTTCATAGAATGTATTTTTACTTCCCACATACAACTTTGTAACACTGAAATGTCAAAACATGATACAACAATGTCACTGTGAAGTAACGAAATGGTAATGTACGTTTTACACCGCCCGCCTCAGAGACATCCAGTTACTCGGAACGTAATTCTATTATCCAAGTCGACCTGGAAAAACGAAAAAAATTAAGTCTGGTCCGCACCGCGACGAGCATATATTTACCGAACATAAAACTGTCGCGCGTCTACAAGGATTAAATTTAATATTTATTCAGGGCGTTTGCCGAGGCTTACGGTTGCGAAACGGCCGTAATGTCACTTCTGCCCAGTTTCTCGTAAAACTTTTATTGCTGGTAGTTATTAACATTACACGGCGGCGTTTATGCGATAAATGGATAAAAGTATTTAAAGACTCGCTTGGAACGCTCGATTCGGATGGAAATATCTGTCGAGTTGGAAGGGTAACGATTTTGTTCGGTTCGTAACCATAAAATATTGAAATAACTATATTAAAGATTCAGGGGATGACTCATTTTAAAGTTTTACCAATCATACCATAATAGAAGGCCCCGATAGTGCGCTCATAAAAATTGTATGTAAAAGTAGGTAGGTACACACTAATAATAATAAAAGTGATCATATTGTTATTTATCCAGGCGGAATTTCAATGAAAAAGGCTGCTTTTACCTCCAACTAGTTTTGTTACAAAAAGTGAAAAACACGTAAAGCCACTTATTTGTATTTTGCCAACTTAGCGTCACTTCTTTTACATTTACATCAAATAATGTTAAGGAGGTTCGATACCAAAAGAAAAATGGTAAGAATGTTTTCAAAGCAATTGAAATCTGTTAATAAATATGCAAACTGACTTGTGTAAAAATATCAGATCGATTGACAACGTAGTTTTTTTGAAAAATGATTTTAAAAATTATGCTCTTTTACACAGGCTCTTATGGGAGTTGGGAAAAAACTTTAATCAAACGTGAATATTGCTCTTAAAAATGGTTAGGATCGGGAAAATAAAATTGTAATTAAAGAATTAAATATTACTAAACATTTTAAAACAATAAAAATATGCACTTACAATGTAATTATTGAGATAATGGAATGAATA